>NW_026945588.1:1858736-2018736 GCF_034702125.1 Engraulis encrasicolus | reverse complement strand
GTGTGGTGTAGTCTGCCACCCGCAGGCTCCATGTGGAATGACACCTGTATATCACCCTGGAGAGGGCAGGCCCAAACACAGCTACGCCACAGGAGCAGCCAGGTGTCAATCAGAAAGAGGGCGGGCCATGACTAGTCCAGGGTGCATTCCCATTGGCCAGAAGAGTAGCAGGAGATGAGGCAGCAGTAGGGAGCCACCTGGTGGTGGTAGACGGAATAGACCATTGGGGCCAGACATCTGGAGATGTGACAAAGTTCTGTCCATTGTCATATCTCTTGTCCTCCAGTTTTGACTACATCGCAATAAGTCCTTGAGGACAGACGTTAAATTTAATGGCTCCTAAAATAGGCCCAGTCATCTAAAGAGAGCCCCATGGAGGTACAACATTAAAACATGAAATCTCTTCTGATAGTCTATAAGTTGCTAAATCGCCAAGGCCCTGAATATATTGTAGATATGCTCTAAGGTAGTGCAGGGGCCCTAGGTAGTGTGGGGGCCCTAGGTAGTGTGGGGGCCCTATAGTGCAGGGGTCCTAGGTAGTGTGGGGGCCCTAGGTAGTGGTGGGGCCCTAGGTAGTGCAGGGGCCCTAGGTATGGCGGGGGTGCTAGGTAGTGTGGGGGCCCTAGGTAGTGTGGGGGTCCTAGGTAGTGCGGGGGCCCTAGGTAGTGTGGGGGCCCTAGGTAGTGCAGGGGCCCTAGGTAGTGTGGGGGCCCTAGGTAGTGTGGGGGCCCTAGGTAGTGCGGGGGCCCTAGGTAGTGCAGGGGCCCTAGGTAGTGCAGGGGCCCTAGGTAGTGCAGGGGTCCTAGGTAGGGAGGGGGTGCTAGGTAGTGTGGGGGCCCGTAGTGTGGGGGCCCTAGGTAGTGCAGGGGTCCTAGTGCGGGGGTCCTAGGTAGAGTGGGGGCCCTAGGTAGTGTGGGGGCCCTAGGTAGTGTGGGGGCCCTAGGCAGTGTGGGGGCCCTAGGTAGTGTGGGGGTCCTAGGTAGTGCAGGGGTCCTAGTGCGGGGGTCCTAGGTAGAGTGGGGGTCCTAAGTAGAGCAGGGGCCCTAAGCCATCTGGGCTGGGAAATGCCCAATAGGGACCCTTATTGCACATCTGTTTTCACACTGTTCAGTGTTTGTAGGCCTAATGTTCACACAGTGTGTTAGGAGCTTATAGGCTACACATTGTATTCTGGCACTTACTACTTAGGCCTAGCCTGGCGATGCCATCCATGTACTCCACCCAAAGATTGGAGTCAACAGTCGGCTATTCGCCCAGGCTAACTTAGGCCTACTAATAAATAGAAATATAAGCTTACTGGTCCGGTTATATTAGTAATAAATCCCTAATTATGCATTAACAAGACATTTGCGAATACATGCCTAACAAATGTTTGATATTGCTTAGTGCATGCGTTACAAGTTACAGGCATTAACATTGTATGTGTTGGTGCTTATAGATGTAACGATAAAATAGTGTTACCAATACTACTACTACTACTACTACTACTACTACTACTAATAATAATAATAATAACAATAATAACAATAATAGGCCTAATAATCATGTTGGTCTGACTGAAGCCTATGCCCACAAATAAAGACGGTCAAGTTTTGATAATTCGATAATTCGTGTCATTGTTGTATTTGTATGTTGGCTAGAGGTTTGCAAATAGCCTACAGCTAAAACTTACTTGGTCTGACATGCAGTTCGTGGCTACATCCGTCCCAGTGGTGTAGTCTACTTTTTTATGGTGGGTATATTTGTGCTATTCAAAACAATGGATCAATTCATTTTAAGTGGGTATACTGAAATCTCTGAAATTTAGAAGTGGGTATACTCCATATACCCGCGTTCTACGTAGACTAGGCCTACACCACTGATCCGTCGACGTCAGTAGCCGAGAAGTATGCTGCGTCTCGGATGGAGCATTTGTTTTAGGCTAATGAATAGGCCTACGCCATGCCATGCGCACTGAAACATGTGACACTGACGTGCACATGAAAGTGAAAGTAGATTTCGACTCCATTTTGTGATCCAAAGCTACGTGACGTTCCACAATCCTCAATTGTAAAAAGAAAAAGAAAAAACACCAACAATGTAAGTGTTTGAATGAATGCCTCTTTGGGATTGTGCTGTAGGCTAAACACAGCAACCCAATATTATTTTGTTTGACAGTGGTTGTTTACGCACTTGCATAACTACTCGGAGTAGTCTCATAGTCGCACATTTTACTAACGAGGACAGGTGTTTATGGCAGCAAATATGGAAGACACGATGAAACTTTCCAAACGCGAGTGTCTTTGTCTAGTCTATCATGTTCTTTTACTGAAAAATATGCCGGACATGCTTAAAAGATCGGGGACAGGGATGTAAGTGGGCACATTCCTAGCCTATTGCACTTGGTTTGTTGCAAGCAAATGCCCCCCTCCCCCGTTTTGCTGTGATTCGCTTTCACGCGCCCCGGGTTCGTTCCGCTAACTGGTCAGAAACAAAACGCACACAGAGTGCTTACGTCCAGAAGTGAAGCCAAGAAGTGCGCCATTGTACAATGGCATTACTATTGCAATTATTATTATTTTGTCCACGAGATCAAAAGGCAAGGCGGCTAAATTGCGCTCTTGCGCAGCATTGTATGTCTGATGTCTCGTTCTTCACGCAAGAACCCAAAGCTCGTCATGTGTTGACACAAATAAGCGAAATAGATGATGCACGTCTCTCGCCAACATCTCCCTGTTAAGTAGCCTACTAATAACGGAGGGAAATGCTTGTAGGCTACTTTTTGCTTGTGTTTAGCCGACTTGACAGAATGTTGACCCAGTCATGATTAGGCCTAGGCCTACATGGTGTGATTCTCGCTGACGCTAACCCAAGAGTCAAAATATTTACTCACGATTTCTGGCATCATCTCTCTCTCTCTCTCTCTCTCTCTCTCTCTCTCTCTCTCTCTCTCTCTCTCTCTCTCTCTCTCTCTCTCTCTGTCTCTCTCTCTCACTCACTGACACACTCACTCACTCTCACTCACTGACACACACACACACACACACACACACACACACACACACACACACACACACACACACACACTCTCTCTCTCTCTCTCTCTCTCTCTCTCTCTCTCTCTCTCTCTCTCTCTCTCTCTCTCTCTCTCTCTCTCTCTCTCTCTCTCTCTCTCTCTCTCTCTCTCTCTCTGATAAGATCAAATGTTATGTAGACTACACCAAAGAAACTCAAGAGAAAGAACAATCTCATGGCGGGGAATGCATTGGCCACGGTGTAGTACGGGGGCGTTGCCTGAGGACACGAGTGGATGGAAAATTAACTCCCTTGCGCATGGTCATTGGTCATCCATCCACGATGGATGCCATTTTCGTACTCCGTAATTTGTGGCCAAGTAACGGCAGCTGTTGGTCAGCCGTAATTGCTGGGGGTAATTAAGGACAGCTGACAGACATTCACGCTGTCCTATGACCTGTTCCACAATGAATAACATTTCCGTACTCCCCTCGCCATCATTTCCTACTACGCTGTTATGACGCGAGTAAGCCCTCTTGTCTGAAGCCTCTTTGACTATACTGACCCCACCGTAGACATGGCAATTTTAACTCGATTTAAAAAAAAATATGGTTAGTTTTTTTTCTATGTAATGCAATGTAATGTACACTCTAATGTAAAATACACTGCAATGTAATATGGGCCTAACATTGTCAACAGCATCAGTGCACTGTAACATGTGAAGAAGACCCAGACATTATCTTCTCAGCTGATGTATCAGACGGCAGCTCTATCGTCCAGGATGAAGACAAACAGGTTTGTGGTTCCTTGCAGACTTGTACTGTTTTACGTAACATACTGAAGACAGAGTTTGGTGGTGTGATCTAATTCTTGCAGACTTGTGTCATGTAGAATAAAAAAGCCTCTACTGTTGCAATACACAATACATTGAGATTCAAAGTCTCCCTTCAAGGACATGACAGTGGAAAGTATGAATAATGTACTAATAAAAGCTACAAAAACTACTATGCTACAAGAAACGTGTTAGCTCCGGCCCTGCGGTGGCCTAGGGGTTGGACACTGGATTACTACGTTGGCGATCCGGGTTCCATTCCAGCCCGGGTCATTTGCAGACCCTTCCCTCTCTCTCCCCGCTCACTTCCTGTCTCTCCCCGACAGTCCCGAGACTTGAACATGTGGATGGAAGTGTTTTCCAGGCAATCTAGCCATTGTCCGCATCTATCAGCACTGACCATAGCTTCGTTTGGTGTGTGAATGAATTTACTCAACATTTTTTCCAATTACTTTCTGTGTCCTGCACATTTACATCAAGTGAAAATGATGGTGCGAATCAACAAGGAGAACTTGACTTGATCATTTTGGTTTGGGGACTATTTTCCGGTAGGCCTATTCCAAAAAGTACAATTGAAGCATAGACAGTTTCCAAATGAGGTTCTATGGTGTTTGCTCTTCATAGCAGTGGTCTGGCTTCGACTGTTTTTTTTTTCTTCAGAAAATAGTAAGAAGTACTCGTGTGTAGTACATAGTGTCAATGTAATGCAAACAATTTCACTAAAGATCACATAAAGTGTGACTTGCCACAAGAAAACAGGCCAGAACTTGCACATTCTACACCCCCCCCCCCCCCAAAAAAAAACACCTTTAATGACAATTTTGTGTTTATGTAACGGAGGCTAACTAGCACAGAGTTGGCGTGGAATGTTGGTAAACCTCCCTCCGATAGCCTCATACAGTCTCGTGCCGTTGGGCCGAGAGACTAGTCTCTTGGCCCAGCGGTATCGTACTGTGTCTCCCATTACCGGACCGTTGTAGTTGACGAGGTCGCACGTTCGATCCCCGAGGGGGGTGAACAGGTGCAAGATGACCTCCGTTACATTTAGCTCTCAGAGATACGTGAATCTGGGGTTGAAATTCAGTATCAAATGGTAGAATCTGAGTAAATAATGACACATGAACATCATTAATATGTGTTCCTGTGTGTTTAATTTCCATCCATTGAAGAGTGGAGTGAGGGGGTGTCCTGAAGATGAGGTAACCTGGGGTGCCACCAGGGGGCTCTGATGAGCTGGACTGGACACAAGCAGCAGCAGCAGCAGCAGCAGCAGCAGCAGCAGGGGAGTCGCAGCATCCAGAGAAGAAGAAAAAGAAGAAGAAGAAGAAGAAGAAGAGGGCCACACCTCTAGAAGATCCCATGGAGCAGGACACAGCAGCAGCAGAGCCACATTCTGGGAAAGGGTTCGAGCTACCTGGGAAAGAGGTCCAGCTACCTGGGAAAGGGGTCGAGGGACCGGAAGAAGAGGTCGAGCTACACACAGGAGCTCCAGACATCAAAGCGGCAGCAGCAGCAGCAGCAGCAGCGGAGCCTCAACCTGCAATATGGGTGCAGATAACTGGGAAAGGGGTCGAGCAACCTGGGGAAGAGGCCCATCTACACACCGGGGCTCCAGACATGATGGAAAGGTAGGCTGGTCAACTAACCACATAAAGACTTGTATACATTACTTTGTACTGTATACATTAGTGTATTTGTATATTTTATAGGGTATTTTATTAGTAATTGAGGTTTGCAATTAATGGTATGGCAATGTATAGTCCACAAGATATATTAATATTTATCTAATTCTGCTCTTTGTCTACCAGAAGGCCCCCTAGTCCGGTGGTCAGTATATTTTCTATGAAGAGTAATGAGTCAATGGGCATACCCCTTAATTTCAGAAGGGGAGAGGAAGGTCCCGGGTAAGAACTCATCTGAACAATCATTCCAAACCAGAATTAATATTTTCTAATCTTTTCAAACCTAAATGAATATTTTGTGTCTTCATTCAGTGATTCTCCTCTTTCTGCTCAGGAGGACCTCTAGTCCTGTGTCCAGTGTGCTGTCTGTGAGGAGTGATGTATCAATGGACACACCGCTGAATTTCAGTAGGGAACAGGGAGGTGCCAGGTAAACGCTTTTTTTCAGACTGCAGGGGTGGTGGTGTGGGGTATTATTCTGTGGAGGGCACAAAGGTACAAGAAAATGCACACATTCAGAAGAAAGACATTTGGATATTTGTGGAAATATGAAATTAAAACATAAATGTTGAGTCTTTCCTTGCAGTTCCACAGCAAACCCAGTCCCTTGTGACGTCTCTGGATGCCAGAGTCCAGCAGTGAAGTCCTGTGTGACCTGTGGAGATTCCTACTGCAGGACCTGCATCACTCCTCACTACACCGACCCAGACCTGGGGAGACACCAGCTGCAGGACCTACAGCATCAGGCTCTCTGCACTGAGCACAGACGAGAGCTGGAGTTCTTCTGCACGACCGACCAAACTGCCATCTGCTCACGATGTTTACTCCACAGACATAAAGGACACGATGCCATTGAGCAGGTGACAGAATATAAAGTCTGATGGTTCAATTATTATGTCTAGAAAAGGATTTAAGTTAAATGAAGTCATCTGTAATCTATTTCCTGTGCAGGTGGCAAAGGCCAGAAAAGGAGGTCTGTCTATTTTCTCAGGTCTCCCTCCTCCGGGCCAACTCCGGTTAGCCACAGTGTCTCCAGTCTCAGTGACGTTACGATGGTCTCCACCTGAGGGCGCTCCTGGTCCACACAGGTACACCGTTACCTGGAGACGAGGCAAAGAGCAGCGGACCTTCACGTCACCAAGCTGTCAGGTGGAGGTGACTGGTCTTCATCCAGGACAGAAGTACCACTTTAGTGTGGCCACCCTCAGCCAAGATGGCCGCCAGAGCACACCTGTGGAGGGATCCATACACACAGGTAAGTCCTTACAGGCAGATGTAGAGTGTAATTATGCTGTTTGTCATCAAAGATCACTGAAAACGTGCTACAGACCATTGGAGGATTCCCTGTCTGACGTTGACTGTTGTAGTGTATACAGATATATGTGTTTCTGATTTGCAGAGCTTCCAGCACCAGAGAATCTGACTGTAACAACCAAGTCTTCAGGTGTTTCCCTGAAGTGGACCAAACCAGAGGGAGTAGACCACGTGTCCTACCTGCTGCAGCTTTCCAGCCAGGAGGGATCACCAAGGAACATCCACACAGATGCTGTTCAACTCCACATCTCTGACTTACAGTGTGGCCAAAAATACACTGTACAGCTGTCTACCCAGAAGAATACATATCAAAGCAAACACATCTCCAGATGTTTCACGATAGGTAAGAACAGAATCGTCTGTACCTTTTGAGGAGTGTAATTCATCCAAACAGTTCAGCTGTGAGTAGGGTGGCCATCTGTCCATTTTTATGACGACGTCAGTGCATCCCTCTGTTTGCCTTTCTTCCTTTTATCGCCTTGTACTTATTGCCTCGAGATGCTAGGCAACATCATTTACACAAACTAGACTGACAATCGGTCGTGTTTTCGATATCTGCGGGCGGCCGCCATTTTACTACAGATTTTACTCCAGACTTTGCACAGCAAACTGTATTGCTGTAGCAGCCTAATGTCGGGGAAATCTGCGTGCGATTTGTGTTTGTGTTGCATGCATACATGAAGCACACTAATAGCGCATTCAGGCCGACTGAGAACTGTGCCGGTGCCCGTTGCCGAACTCAATCATAAACCGGCCATCGTGTTCACGCCACAGATTTTAGCGCTCGCGAACCGGAAAGTTAGTTCGCAATACGAACCGCAAAATACTAGGTTTTCTCCGCGAACCGTGACGACAGCGTGGGCGTCAGCAGGTTCATCCGGGTAACACAGTCACGTGCGGGAAAAGTTCAGAGCCCGGTATGCGGGCGGTTCGCAGATAAGCACTTTAGTGCTGAACGTAACTGGTACGGACACCGGCTCCAGCTCCGTTCTGGTCGGCCTGAAAGCCCTATAAGTGACTGTATGAAAGTGAAATAAGGTAGCTATATTATTGTCTAATATAGTCTGTCTCCTATTTTTCCTGCAATGGCAATGCATAGTACAAGTAAGTTTGACCACCAAATGCATTTACGACGAGGGCTCTCACAACTTTGCATCCAGGGCAAAGAAAGAGTCTTTCTGCACAGGCGCTCGCTGTCTGTATTCTGGGCATGTGTTACCCAAGCGTCTGCAGGAAAGATAGCTGACTGAAGCAGTTGCCTCTCGTTTTAAGACACAGCTGATATAAACACACTCCTGACCTTGATCTAATGTAAAGCAAATGCATCGAATATCTTATACAGATGCATAACTATCCAATATACATGTAAAACATGAGTGAACCTGACGAAGCACAAGGCGAAACGCATTTTTCACCTAAATAAAAAGCAGCAAAATGAAGTCCACCAGTGTGCGGTGATCCTTCTTGTTTACTGTGGATTAGGCTTGGGCGATGTCCCCCTAATTGGCAGCTGACGATGTTTGCAGTGAGACGATGCGATGGACGATGATATCGTCGTCGTCGTGGGTGGGGGGATTAATATATTTTTTTATTATAGTTTTTTATTAATATATATATTTCTTTTTTTTGTCTTCCGCTAAGCTATTATTTTATTATACTTTAAGAGTAGTCCTAAGTCAAATATAATAACAGTTTTTAAATTCTTACAATTTTTTTTTAGACCTCCTCCAGCTGCGCTACTCTGTCTGTGAGAGCGACTCTCCCCCCTCCCCCTCCCCCAAGCCCTTCTCGTCTCTCGTGTCACCATCAGCTGCTTCAAGCCCGCTACTCTTCCAAACTCCACTGCGTGGAAACTTATTTTCAATAAATTTCACGATGCAGCTTACTAATGCAGCCTACTGCAGGCTGCTACTAGACTGTGTTATTTATCAGTGTAGTTCTATTTCAAGACGAGCTGTGTCACGGCGTTTTTGCATACAAACTTAAGCCATACTGTGCAGGGAGGCCCAGATCGTTTTGTCAAATGGAAAAGATGAGAACCCACGCGTGCCCTCTCGAGGTTTTGCAATGGATTTTAGCCCGAGTTAGCAAATTACCTGACACTATACGAATGTTTCTTTAGCACATTGCGAGACTTTAAAAAAAAATCATTAATGGAAACGATCGCGGTGAAGCCACGAAGACGTGGGCAGACATGGCATCGCTTGCGCTATCTCTTGACAGTAGGCTAATCAGAAGTGTAGCTTACAATCTTGTGTAGCTACTTCACAAGACATCTCCATAGCGGAGAGATTAAACATTTTGAGTTGAATTTCCGTTTAACATGAAATGGTAAACTGTCGCAATTGCTGAAGGATCTGTTGCTTTCACGTTAGTCCGGAGGGAGAACCAATGCATCACGACTCTCCGTTGCAGTCAACTTATGTCACAGAAATAAATGTATGCAATCAGACACTTACTTGAACACATCTGTAGCAAACAATAGTAGGGTTTAGTTCACAAGTTTTATTCCATTACGGTTTTTTTCGTATAAAACTCACTCTGCTTGAGGCTTGTGTTGACAACCTCGGTCAGTTCAGTCCTGCTACCTGCGCAGTCCGCTGGTACCAAGGATTTTACGGTAATGTTTCTGTTCATTTCAATGCAAAGCACCGTAATGATGACATTAGCAGCGGCTTCAATAATACAAAAGTAGAAGATTCCTCGGCATCACAATGTTTGTGTCCATCGTGATGCCAGCTTTCCATCGCCGATGGACGATGATGTCGTCTATCGGCACAATGCTACTGTGGATTACTGATGACTGCACTTCACCAGCACCTGGAACCTGGCTGTGCATAGGAGTCTTAGATCTTTGAGTCCATGTAAAACATGTCTATAAAATGATAGACTACATAGATGGAGTGACTGAGGATGTGGGTGGAATGAAATGTGAAAATCCCTCCTAAAACGTCTTGTTTAACAACTAAAACTGCTGCTGAGTTAGTCTGGGGTAAGATGGTAGCGCTGCGTCCTGATCTCAGCCTACAGTTTAGAATGCAGACTTCATTGTTTTCTACACTGAGGCGGGGAGTAAGAGAGTCAAAGTCATGGGTATGGCGTGAGGACGGGAGTCCGGAAAGATGGTCACCCTAGCTGTAAACATCAATTGACAATGCAGAATCTCTCTAAATCATCCAGAGACCTGGGTCCTCTCCTCTGTACTCTCCTCGTCAGCTCACCCCACAGGTTCTCAATGGGGTTGAGGTCAGGGGACTGAGATGGCCATGGGAGGAGCTTGATTTTGTGTCTGGTGAACCATTTCTGTGTAGATTTGGCCATATGTTTAGGGTCATTGTCTTGCTGAAAGACCCAGTGACGACCCAGCTTCAGCTTTCGGGCAGAGGGCAACAGATTTTGATTTAAAATGTCCTGGTATTTCAAAGCATTCATGATGCCATGCACCCTAACAAGGTTCCCAGGGCCTTTGGAAGCGAAACAGCCCCACAGCATCACTGACCCACCCCCATACTTCACAGTGGGTATGAGGTGCTTTTCAGCATGCGCATCTTTCGTGGTACGCCAGACCCACTTAGAGTGTTTGTTGCCAAAAAGCTCAATCTTGGTCTCATCTGACCAAAGCACACGGTGCCAGTTGAAGCCCCAATACCGCTTGGCGAACTCCAGACGCTTGCGTTTATGATTGTGAGTGAGGAAAGGTTTTCTCCGTGCATGCCTCCCAAACAGCTTGTTGGCGCCTGATGGTTGATTTGGAGACTTTGTGACCCCAGGATGCTACCATTTGTTGTAATTCTGTAACAGTGAGTTTTGGAGATCTTTTGATTTCTCTTACCATCCTCCTCACTGTGCGTGGTGGCAAAATAAACTTGGGTCCTCGTCCAGGCTTGTTTACCACTGTTCCAGTTGTTTTGAACTTCTTAATTATTCCTCTCACAGTGGATATGGGCAGCTGCAGTTGAGTGGCAATCTTCTTGTAGCCTCTGCCTGACCTGTGAAGGTCGACGCACATCTGCCTCACTTGTATGCTGTGTTCCTTTGTCTTTCCCATGTTTAAGAGTGGATAAGAGAAATGGCCTCTGTGTCACGTCATATTTATACCCCAGGGAAACAGGAAGTGATGAATTACTAATTAAATGTTCCTACATACTCTGGTAAACTTTGTAAACTACTGTAGAAATGACAGAAATGCTTCAATTATATTTATTTCCTGGGAATTGTTAAGGGTACCAATAATTGTGGAACAGGTGATTTAATGAAAAATAATTATTTTTTAGTCAGGGATTTTTTTATTTTCTTACAATTCATTTGAGTTGAAGGCTACATTTTCCTACAATTTTCAGTGTGACAGTATTCTTCTGCAATAAACACTGAATTTATTTTAAGGCTTTTAACACATCTCAACCAGGGGTGCCAATAATTATGGAGGGCACTGTACCTACACAAATGCACAAAGACACAAACATACTGACTTAACCTTAGTTTTAAACTGGGAAGGAACTCAGCTAGAAGCGAATTGAATTGAACACATTGTTGTTTCAGCAATTCCAGTCCCAAAGAGTCTGGCTGTGAGCTCCATCACGGCATCATCTGCTAGAGTCAGTTGGCAGGTGCCTACTGAGGTGTGGAAGACTCCACACAACTTCCTGATCTCTTACCACAGTAAAGGGACTGAACCAAAGTCCATATCTACTGAGTCATGCAGCACAGACATCACAGGCCTGACACCAGGAACTAACTACACTGTTACAGTCTACACCAAGCTACAACATGGAAGGAAGAGCCAGCCTGCATCTATTCAGATGAGGACAGGTAAATAAGAAAGCCTTTTCCCCTTCACAATGACACTGAGCAATGTTTCGTAACCTTTTTCAGTCACGGCACCCTTTACATTAATTAAAAATCTCAAGGCAAAACCCTTTTTTAGACGTTTCCTAGTGGGTTGATTATGCAGTTTGACATTTCCATTATTTTACTCTTTGCTACAGCGTGTCCCAATAAAATGTATACACACTTATCATGTTTAAGTATGTGTTTATTAAAATTCATGTAATTTCCGGTGCATGTGTAGTAGAATTGACAGACATCCATTTGTTTGTTTTGTCACCACTTATTCCCAAACTGAGTGCAAAAGGTGAACGACTGGTCATGCACTAATTAATAGTCATATCACTCTCCTGACAGTAATCTAGACATGTGCCCTCCAACATCAGACAACCATACCATGCACACACTGCAAAACAACATACCTGAGACTCCAGGCGTCACTACACAACAATGGTACACACACTGATTGTGTTGATCTTCATCTAAAAAAAAAATATCTTTATTTAGCCTTTCTTTAACCAGAGGTGGTGGCCAAATGGCAAGAATGGCAGCTTAAAAAGATTACATTACAATGAAAAAGACAAAAGACAAAACAAATCACAGCTACACCACATCTAAACAGACAAAAAGAGCCTATGTACACAGACAACTAAAAAGCAGACAGCAAAATAGAGTGGAAGAATTTTCAAGATTTAATGTGGCCCAAAGTTTGTTCCAACCTTTTGGTGCATGTAATGAAAAGGCAGTTATACCAAGTTCTGTTCTTGTTCATGCAGCAAGTATAAGTAAAAGTAAAATAAGAAATCAGCCGAGATTGTCTCCCTATTTCAGACATTCCAGTTCCAGAGCGTCTGGCTGTGAGCTCCATCACGGCATCATCTGCTAGAATCAGCTGGCACGTGTCTACTGAGATGCAGAAGACTCCACACAGCTTCCTGGTCTCTTACCAGAGTAAAGGGACTGAACCAAAGTCCATCCCTACTAAGTCCTGCAGCACAGACATCACAGGCCTGACACCAGGAACTGACTACACTGTTACAGTCTACACTGAGCTCGAACATGGAGGAAAGAGTCAGCCTGCTGCTACTGAGATGATGACAGGTAAACCAGAAAGAGCCTTTTCCCCCCACAATTAAATGACTTTGTTTCGTAACCTTTTTCAGTCACGGCACCCTTTACATGAATGGCTATCTCAAGGCAAAACCTATTTTTTACATGTTTCCTAGTGGGTTTGATTATGCAGTTAGACTTAGACATATTCATTATTTTACTCTTTGCTACATGGAGTCCCAATAAAATGTATGGACACTTAAAGTCATTGTTAAGTACGTGTTAAGTAAAATTCATGTAATTTCCAGTGCATGTGTAATAGACAGACATCCATTTGTTTGTTTTGTCACCACTTATTCCCAAACTGAGTGCAAAAGGTGAACAACTCTTCATGCACTAATAAATAGTCATATCACTCTCCTGACAGTAGTCTAGACATGTGCCCTCCAACATCAGACAACCATACCATGCACACACTGCAAAACAACACACCTGGGACTCCAGGCCTCATAGACAGCGGAACGTATTTGAACAAGGGGGGGCCGCCGCAAGGGGGGGACCCATTTTAGGACGGGGGGTTTGGGGGTCCTCCCCCACGAAAAATTGCGTTTCTTAGATGCAATTTCATGCATTTTAATGCATTTTTGCATGACATCTCATGCCGGACAAGGCACTGAAAAGACGACGGACGGTCCATTCTTCAGAGGGACGTCTGGCCACCCCAGGCCACAATCGCAAGACAAGATGCATAGCCGAGGCTATGCGCGGTATAGCCTACATGGACAGGCATAGGCCTACATCATCACAGAACGGTGCAGAATAAAATGTTCTGCACCTCGTTGGTCGCTGGAAACGCAACGGAAAAACGGTGGGCTTGCTTGTACCAGTAGCCTACTTAAGCTATGAGAAACACTGAACACAAAGAAGTGAACCTTCTGTGGTGCTTAGTCAGATGAGTGCACTACACTGCCCCGTACATTGATGGAGGTTGCAAAGATAACTGTAACGTTCTTGGTAATCCACTATTAAAACCATTCGATGGATAATGGTTGGCAGTATTCCTTGCTGTGTGTTCTTTTTTATGGGCGGTGACACTGTACTTGGCAGCGGTGATTGTCAATAAAAAAATAAGCAGAGCTTTTGTTAAACTTTCGTGTGTGCTCTACATTCCCGCGGCATGCTGAAGGGAGCACTGAAGCACCATGATCTGCTGATCGAAGTTGGTGAAAGCGCATGCGAGTCTACCCGCGCTTTCAGATGAATAAGTGGCAACGCTTGCTGTACGTTCCCGCGGCAACCTGGCTTCTTTGCGTCGCTGTCTGCTCAGCGAAATGATTAAATGATTAACTGTTTTGGACGGTTTGGTGAGACCTTACTCAACCTCGCCTATAGGCTACTTCTTCCGCGCGATTTTTAGTGCTGCGCTATTGCTTGGAACTCCAGATTTTGCATCATTCACGCGCACGTCAAATATTAATATTGGTTAATGAAATATTGGTTTAGGGAAACGCTTTATTGCATTATTACAGCGAGGGTTGTGTTTAAGTTTGACATTGTCCACGGGTTTTGACTTGGTTTTTTTAAAAGTCCTTCATTCATTTATTTTTCAAAAAGTTACCCGGGCCACGGCCCCCTGGTCCGGCCGTTTCCGCGGTCCATGCCAGGCGTCACTACACAACAATGGTACACACACTGATTGTGTTGATCTTCATCTAAAAAAAAAATATCTTTATTTAGCCTTTCTTTAACCCGGAAGTGGTGGCCAAATGGCATGACTGGCAGCTTAAAAAGATTACATTACAATGAAAAAGACAAAAGACAAGACAAATCACAGCTACACCACATCTAAACAGACAAAAAGAGCCTACATATACACAGACAACTAAAAAGCAGACAGCAAACATAGAGTGGAAGAATTTTCAAGATTTAATGTGGCCTGAAGTTCATTCCAACCTTTTGGTGCATACATGAAAAGGCAGTTATACCATGTTCTGTTCTTGTTCATGGAGCAAGTAAAAGTAAAAGTAAAATAAGAATTCAACTGAGATTGTCTCACTATTTCAGAGATTCCAGTCCCAGAGAGTCTGGCTGTGAGCTCCATCACGGCATCATCTGCTAGAATCAGCTGGAAGGTGCCTCCCGAGATACAGGATACTCCACACAGCTTCCTGGTCTCTTACCAGAGTGAAGGGACTGAACCAAAGTCCATCTCGATTAAGTCATGCAGCACAGACATCACAGACCTGACACCAGGAACTGACTACACTGTTAGAGTCTACACTGAGCTACAACATGGAGGAAAGAGACAGCCTGTTTCTGTTCAGATGAGCACAGGTACAGGATGAGTCATAACCTGAACTTGGTTTATCACCATACTGTGTGTATCTACTGTAAAGATGTTTTGCATATTTGTCAGTCTGAAATAGTACTGTAGATAGAGATCAAGCCAACACAAAAACATGCCGATTCCAAAAAAAGCCATCTGACCCTACATGACCTCATGTGGAAAAGTAATTTCCCCCTCAACCTTAATCCCACCCCCAACAACAATAATTTTAGTCAAGTGTTTACAAGAATTGGAAAAGAGTATTTCACATCACTGTGGAGGATTGTTTTTGCCGACTCTTCTTTGCATAATTGTTTTGAAATCAGCTACAGTGGAGGGTTTCCATGAATGAACACAAATTAGTGGTTACAAACTGATAGCTAGACATTATCCTTCGATATGACCTATTACACATTGTCAAACAGGTTCTATTCAAATCTTAACTTGATTTGAAAGGTCTGATAGCAGTCAAACTTGGGCAACTGTGAAATGTAACTCAGTTGTCCAAAATAGTATAATTAATCACAGATATCTCCTCATTTGACAAAGGGTGCAATTACTTCTTCACACAAGTTTGAATGGCATTTTTCTCTTAACAAATGAAATAATCACAGACAAAAACTTGATTTGGTGTTAACTTGGGTTATCCTTGTTTAATGTTTACATTTGTTTGGTGACATGAAAAGGTTAAATGCTACAAATGTGCAAAAAAGTGAAATATCCATAAGGGGGCAATAGTCAGGGTCATTTTTCCAAAAAGTTGACACCTGAAGGCAAATCATGTTAATTTTCGGCATGCAACTGATTAACGGGGTATTCAAGGGTGCTGAATCCAAATCTGCCGTATGCCGGACGTAAAGATGTATCGAAGTGCGTCAAACTGACTAAATCCAATATGGCTGCCGCCACCGTGTTAAAATCCTGCAATCACTTTTCTTTTGGACTAAATAAGATATGAATTTGAAAATAGCACTTATTTTTATGTTTTCAGACATGGGGAAAGCCATTATGTCATCAGATTTAAGCTCAGATTGGAAGAAAATGCTTATGTCATTGGCTGGCAGCCATTTTAAAAGCAGAGAGCCCCATATTGTCAGCGATTTTTAACATTTTTACTAATCTTTCAAGATTCACAGAAAAAAATGCTCTTTGTCTCTGTGAACACAAATACTACAGAAAACTACACTGAACTGTCTACTTTCACCTGAAAAAAAGAAGTTTGTGTCTACCTTTTTCCATTCTTTAGTTATGGGCAGTAGAACATGGGATGACACCACAAAAAAACACTGATTTTTGACCCCAAAATACTGCACTTCTCTCTGTCCATATTTTTGCTTTAAGGACATATTGTCTTTGATAGTGTTCATGTTTGATGTGCAACATTTTCAGGGGGTTTGAAGGGTGCTTAATGCCAATATGATGTATAAATAAATGTACTGTATATTCCCATAGTACATCAAAATGAAGGAATCCAATATGGCCGCCGTCACCAGTCTACAGTGTACGTTTCTTTGACAAGGTAAACTCTTAAGTACATTATGTAGCATTAGGTTTTCATACAGGGAGAATTAATTTCCATACACAGATTTAAGATAGATATCAAAGGAAATTATTTCAGTGTAGTCTGAAGTCATGATTGCCACAGGAACATAGGGTGACACCACAAAAAACAATATTTTTTGACCCCAAAATACTGCACTTGTCTCAACCCACATTTTTGCTTTAAGGACAAAGTGTCTTTGATAGTGTTCATGTTTGATATGCAGCATTTTCAGGGGTCTTGAAGGGTGCTTAATTCAAATATTCAAATATGCTGTGTATTAGGCTCAAAACCTCTTTAATAGGCCTACCTCAAAATGAATTAATCGAATATGGACGCCATCACCAGACAAGGTGGACTCTTAATTACATTGTAGCTATAGGTTTTCATACATGGAGAATTCATCTCCATACTCAGATTTAAGATTAGAATCAAAGGACATGATTTCATAGGTTGAATTCATGTTTACAAGTGACAGTTGACTTTCATGTCAATAAGCTGTTCTTTTGAATGAAAATGTTTTCTCTACTTCCACTTTTATTTTAATGCTTATTATAACATGATGCAATATGTCCACCATTATGAGACTAATTTACACACATAAGTCTGAATGTGCCTAAATATAATATGCACATCTACATTTTGTGCATTAGGAATTCATTGTTTGCCGATTTTATTGCGGGGCTTACATTATATCTTTGAATGGTGGAAAGGTGAAACGTGGATCAAAACAGTTTATGTTATTTTAAGGAATTTACTTGATATATGTTAACTCATTCCCAACCATTAGGCCTATCAACCTCCTCCTCTCCAGTGATTTGGCAGGACACACAATATCATGCACTGCATGGCACTTTTGCTGCAAATGCAACAAAAGCAAAGTATGACGCTTTGCAATGATCAGTCCTATCTAATTCAGATGTCACATGGTTACATAAAATGCCCCACATTATCAAATCTCTATATTGAGTCAGGCCCACATACCCCTTCCTATCCTCCTGCCAGTCACCGAAGTGGGATGGGTGGTATTGAACAGGGCTTTAGTCCCACTGCTACTGTATCTGCCACTTATACATGGGTTCTCATTGTTTATCAACACAATGTTATGAAGAGGGGCAAGACACTGGCAGCCAACCACGTGAGCTATTTTTTTTGACAGACAGCGGTTTCCAACAATCAGAGGCTGAGTTGTGCGCGGCTAGGTTCACTGTCAGGTTATAAACAAAATTTAGAACCCATGTATTCTCAAGGCACACAAAGACATCACAACTTGTGCTTGCCTCATCCAACACTGCATCTGCACTGGAGTCAAGCAGTTGCTGCAATTCAGCAACTCCAGGAGGGGTGATTAGGAATAGGTTAACTTAGTATACCAAGTAAACAATTTTGGTTAGAGTAGAGGAGGGTGACTGTATGTGCATATATACGTATTTGGTATATATAAACTGGTATCAGAAGTAGTGTGGAGTCAAGTCTCTTGGCGGAAATACGTAGGATGGTGTGCAAGGCTAATAGAAATGGGCACCCTCCTGTCTTTCTCACAGGCAGCACATGAACACAATATTCAAAAAAGGACATTCCAAGTCAGCAAGGACATTCTGATTTTTGATACCTCCTCCTCGTATAACTTAACCCATTGTGTCCTGGAAACACATATACAGTGCCCTCCATAATTATTGGCACCCCTGTTTGAGATGTGTTAAAAGCCTTAAAATAAATTCAGTGTTTATTGCAGAGGAATACTGTCACACTGAAATTGTAGAAAAATGTAGCCTTCAACTCAAATGAATTGTAAGAAAATGAAAAAATCCCTGACAAAAAAATAATTATTTTTCATTAAATCACCTGTTCCACAATTATTGGCACCCTTAACAATTCCCAGGAAATAAATATAATTGAAGCATTTCTGTCATTTCTACAGTAGTTTACAAAGTTTACCAGAGTATGTAGGAACATTTAATTAGTAATTCATTACTTCCTGTTTCCCTGGGGTATAAATATGGCGTGACACCGAGGCCATTTCTCTTATCCACTCTTAAACATGGGAAAGACAAAGGAACACAGCATACAAGTGAGGCAGATGTGCGTCGACCTTCACAGGTCAGGCAGAGGCTACAAGAAGATTGCCACTCAACTGCAGCTGCCCCTATCCACTGTGAGAGGAATAATTAAGAAGTTCAAAACAACTGGAACAGTGGTAAACAAGCCTGGACGAGGATCCAAGTTTATTTTGCCACCACGCACAGTGAGGAGGATGGTAAGAGAAATCAAAAGATCTCTAAAGCTCACTGTTACAGAATTACAACAAATGGTAGCATCCTGGGGTCACAAAGTCTCCAAATCAACCATCAGGCGCTGTCTACACGCCAACAAGCTGTTTGGGAGGCATGCATGGAGAAAACCTTTCCTCACTCACAGTCATAAACGCAAACGTCTGGAGTTCGCCAAGCGGTATTGGGGCTTCAACTGGGACCGTGTGCTTTGGTCAGATGAGACCAAGATTGAGCTTTTTGGCAACAAACACTCTAAGTGGGTCTGGTGTGCCACGAAAGATGCGCATGCTGAAAAGCACCTCATACCCACTGTGAAGTATGGGGGTGGGTCAGTGATGCTGTGGGGCTGTTTCGCTTCCAAAGGCCCTGGGAACCTTGTTAGGGTGCATGGCATCATGAATGCTTTGAAATACCAGGACATTTTAAATAAAAATCTGTTGCCCTCTGCCCGAAAGCTGAAGATGGGTCGTCACTGGGTCTTTCAGCAAGACAATGACCCTAAACATATGGCCAAATCTACACAGAAATGGTTCACCAGACTCAAAATCAAGCTCCTCCCATGGCCATCTCAGTCCCCAGACCTCAACCCCATTGAGAACCTGTGGGGTGAGCTGAAGAGGAGAGTACAGAGGAGAGGACCCAGGTCTCTGAATGATTTAGAGAGATTCTGCAAAGAGGAATGGCTGAAGATCCCTCTTTCTGTCTTTTCCCATCTTGTGAAACATTATAGGAGAAGATTAGGTGCTGTTTTGTTGGAAAAAGGGGGTTGTACAAAATATTAACACCAGGGGTGCTAATAATTATGACACACATTATTTGATGTCAAATAATTATTTCTTTATGTGGGATTTTTTCCCCACTGAATCAATGCACTTGTATTGAAGGTTGGATTTTTCTCTTTTTTTCCATTAAGGTCCCATATTATTTAGAAAAAAAATAAAATAATTGGAAGCTAAAAAACACATCTCAACCAGGGGCGCCAATAATTATGGAGGGCACTGTAGGTTTTTCAGGATCTTGAGATTTTAGCTGTTTTATTATGTTTTACTATGTGGGTATGTTAGAGCTGAATGAACACATTACAATGCAAGGGGAGGGTATTGGCTTTTAAATGTAACTCATTTCATGTTTGTATGTGCTTCGGAGGCTGAGACATTGCGGATTTAATAGGAAGAGGGCACCCTTTCCCAAAAAGGGCTTAGGACAAAATGGGTTAATTAGCAGTCCATTTTTGAATATTGTGTTCATGTGCAGTGAGAAAGACAGGGAAGTGCCCATTTCTGTGCCTAGGCACCTTAAAACTACCACTTGCTCTTCTGCCTGCCATTGGCTCTCTCTCTCCAGCTGAGCACCGTTATTGATACACTGCAGATGTACATTCCAGTATATTTTAACTAGGCCAGTTTAAAGTCTATACTTGCACAATTCTACCAACAGAAGATAACAGACAGACTCTCTTTTCCTCCTGCTCCCCTGTTCAGCAGGGCTGGATCCCCACATGGCTGCATGCTGAGCCCCCATCTAAAGTCTATCCGTCCATGACTGCAGCATGGCCAGCAAAAGGGACTGAAGGTGGCAGCCTGGTGTACAGAGACCGAGACAAATTTCTCTAGCTCTGAATGAAAAGAAAACCAAAGAGATCATTGCTGCCTTCAGGAGGCACACCTATAGCGAGAATAGACCTAGCCCTCTCTGAACTTCCCACTGTCACAGAGCTAAAACATTGTCTTGGACATTATCCTGGTTCTGAGTTCTTGGGTCTCTACAGATGTATCATTGGCACTACAGATGTATCATCAAAGTAAGGACCAAAGACTAAAACCACATTTCACACACATGGACTGTCTGACTGTTCATAACAATCTCTTGTTCCCCCTGATCTCCTTCCATCCTCCGGTTGTTGTGCAATAATTGATACAGTGCAATGTGTTGAGCTGAATTCTTGCCGTACTACAGAACAAAGGCCAGCCTTGTAATTAATGGTTATAATTGTCACAGAGTGGCCATCTCAGCTGAAATATGTACATTAAGCAAGACAATCTATGCAATAACTTTGGATGACTGAAGTGCAATACCAGCCTGAGTATGTCCTTTGTGTATATATTCACACACACACACACACACACACACACACACACACACACACACACACACACACACACACACACACACACACACACACACACACACACACACACACACACACACACAATGCCACTCCCTTATCTGCACACTCTATTCTATTCTATTCTATTCTATTCTATTCTATTCTATTCTATTCTATTCTATTCTATATATTATTCACATCAGTCTGCCTCTTGATCCCCTTTATAGGCCTAGATATACAGTGATCTGAGCACAGCAATTAAAAACATGAAGTAAAACCATTGTACAAAGGATAATATTAGAAAATATTCGATTTAGGGACTTTCAGACTCTTGTGTGCATTTATTTTTTATGGGTGTGGAAACATTGTGTGGTGGTTTGAGGTGGGAACATTTTTCATGGTATAATGCATTGAAAGTGTAATTGAAATAGGGAGAGATTTAAATACAAATGGTCAATTTATGGAAAAGGTAATCTCCTGTTGCGAACATGAATTCAGTCTACACTGAAATAATTTCCTTTGATATCTATCTTAAATCTGAGTATGGAAATTAATTCTCCTTGTATGAAAACCTGATCCTACATAATGTACTTAAGAGTTTACCTTGTGTAATCAAAGAAATGTACACTGCATGGACGGCAGCCATATTGGATTCCTTCATTTTCATGTACTATGGGAATTAAAGGCATTAAGCACCCTTCAAACCCCCTGAAAATGTTGTATATCAAACATGAACACTATCAAAGACAATATGTCCTTAAAGCAAAAATATGGGCAGTGAGAAGTGCAGTATTTTGGGGTAAAAAAAAAAAGTGTTTTTTTGTGGCGTCATCCCATGTTCTACTGCCCATAACTAAAGAATGGAAAAAGGTAGACACAAACTTCTTTTTTCAGGTGAAAGTAGACAGTTCAGTGCAGTTTTCTGTAGTATTTGTGTTCACAGAGACAAAGACCATTTTTTTCTGTGGATCTTGAAAGATTAGTAAAAATGTTAAAAATCGTTGACAATATGAGGCTCTCTGCTTTTAAAATGGCTGCCAGCTAATGACATAAGCATTTTCCTCCAATCTGAGCTTAAATCTGATGACATAATGGCTTTCCCCATGTCTGAAAACATAAAAATAAGTGCTATTTTCAAATTCATACCTTATTTAGTCCAAAAGAAAAGTGACTGCAGGATTTTAACACGGTGGCGGCGGCCATATTGGATTTTGCCCGTTTTGAGGCATTTCGGTACATTTTTGCGTCCGGCATACGGCAGATTTGGATTCAGCACCCTTGAATACCCCTAAATCAGTTGTATGCCGAAAATTAACATGATTTGCCTTCAGGACCTTAAATAAGCACCTTTTCAGAAATCCTGCCTAGACTACAATCCGTAAGGAAGCAAATACTTTCGCTCAAAACTGTGTGTCTATGCTGTTTGATTTAGAAAGAAAGGGACAAGTCATCTGAGGTATTGCAAAATAAATAAATGTATTGTCTTTCATTACAGGTATTCCAGTCCCGGAGAGTCTGGCTGTGAGCTCCATCACGGCATCATCTGCTAGAATCAGCTGGCAGGTGCCTACTGAGATGCAGAAGACTCCACACAGCTTCCTGGTCTCCTACCAGAGTGAAGGGACTGAACCAAAGTCCATCTCTACTGACTCATGCAGCACAGACATCACAGGCCTGAAACCAGGAACTGACTACACTGTTACAGTCTACACTGAGCTCCAACATGGAGGAAAGAGCCAGCCTGCTTCCATTCAGATGTTAACAGGTAAACAAAATACTTACTGTTTCACAAAGTAGATTCTTGTTCAAGTCCATTCTTTTTTAAGTTCAGAATTTGGTGATCTCTTGAGATGAGTGTAGCTGTGATACATCTTGCCAATTGAATACTTTTGTCTTTAAAATTAGGGGACCTTAATGCCTATATGGAGGCTAAAAACCAATGGTGCCAGGGAGAGGTTGGGTTGGGAGTTTAAAAGCTGACACGGTTAGTTGTCCTTTATTCGATGTCCAAAGTTGAAATACAAAAGTTAAAACGCATATCTAAAACCGCCACCATGCAGTGTGCTACTGGTGTGAGTTAAAGTGCCAAAGTGCGTAAGAGAGCAAATGTTTCTATCGATGCGGTCAACAAAAATTGTGCTCTCCCATGCATACCCTTCTCCCTACTAGTGAGCAGGTGCACAGGTGCCTAAATACTACACTAATTGATACCCTAAATCAGGGCTATTCAATTGGCGGCCCGCGGGCCAGATCCGGCGGCCAGCCGCAACAGTAAAAACGCCATTGGGGAGTCTCCAGAACAAATTAACATTTTAAACCCTCGCGGAAAGCAGTTAGTTTGTTTCCCTCTCTAACAGTTAGTCTAGTCTCTAATAGTTTTGCAGTCTCAATATGCCAGTTTGTGGACTATGCCTACAACAAATAGCCTATTTTCAATTAGGCTGCGTCGTTGGAAGAGGTGCCGTTGCGCAACACGCAATGTGCAGCACACGCTCGCGTGCCAATGCTGCATTGTGCGAGGTGCCTGCGTTTGAGATGTGTTACTGTTGCATTATAGGTCTGTGCTTCTTGTGGAAGAGTTGTCGACTGAAAAAATGAGCAACTGTAGTCATGGAGCGTCTTACAACGGAGATATGAAGTTTGACAACACAGTTCATGCAACACGGAGACGAGGCGGCATCTAGAAGTTATGTTCTTAAAATAAATGAAATCTACAAAGTCTGACAAAACGACACGTCAGCGCTGATGAACATTTCACACTGTGCATTTGAACTGTGCACGTAGCCTAAATGTCCGTATCCACCTGAAAGAAAGAAGTGTGGGACCGTCAAGTAGGCAGGGAACGCAGACGAGACCATTGGGCATGTGGAGAGGGAGAAGACGTTTAAGTGGCCTATTTTATTACAGCTGAATTGGAAGGTGTGGATGACAATTGCAGCATTGACTGGTTTTAAAGTGAAGCTGCAACGGGCGGGTTATGCTCTCTTTTGAGCCTCAACGTAGTTAGTCAAAGCAGTTTTTATTTTTGTTCCATTCTAGGTCTGCGCTATCCGTATCCCGCAACGGTAGGGGCAGCGACAGGACAGGAGTAGCGACAGGAGTAAACTAGACTTGTCTGTTGTTTTGTAGCCACACAGACTCGGCGACAATGAAAACGAAACAAATATTTATGTCACATGCATTTTTGATGGCACTACCAGCCACCGCGGTAGTTTGGAAGAAGTGGATCAACGCTCGAGAGGGGGGGAAATATTAGAGGCGCATTCAGAACGCAGATTCTTCGACTTGTCAACTCACTTCAACGCTCCTTCAACAACGTGTGTCTGGCAGTAGGCTAGTGTTCTATGGCTACAGAAATATGGTCACTCATGCCCGTAACGTCCGTTCCAATTTAGGATGTGGTCACTAATGAATGATTTCAAGATCACTTGCCATTTATGAGGTCAGATAACATTAGTCATTGAACTGTGCAATACTGCAATATATTGTGTCCACCATATTACAATACAGATTTGTGCTAATTGTATTGCACAGAGTAATTTTTAAACTATTATTATTACCTTTATTTAAATAGGAAGATCCAATTGAGTTACCTCTTTTTCCAGGGAGTGTATGATAGTCACCCCTGCAGATTGTTGCAGTAGGCCTAAGTGCTGTAGCACTGCAGTTTTGATTTTGCATGGACAACAAATTATTCTCTTAACTATTCACTTTTTGTGAATCTCTGTCCTGATTGTAGGATTGAACATTCAATGTTAAGATTAAAGCTAGCTTTTAAAAATCTAGAAAAAGTTATTTTACCACCTATAGCCCAGTGACCGGCGGCGGCCACTGACATGTGCGGCCCACCTTCACATCTTGGTTTCAAAATGTGTCCCACTTGAAAAACTAATTGAATAGCCCTGCCCTACACTCACGTGACACCCTGCGGTGATCGCCAAATTAAAAGCATCTACAAAACACATGAGAAGGAGTCCGAGAGCCGTGGGGTTGAACCCAGAATTTTTTATTTTTTTTTGCTTTATGTTATAGATTGTTGGTAGGTCTTCAAGATTTCAGAGGGTGCCCGGTGATATCCCTTGAGATATTGAGCCTTTATTGTCCTATGCCAATTATGACAAAAAACAACAGGCACCTAATTTTACTGTGAATGATGTTACAAAATGTACCACATTGCTTATATTATCTGAAAAAATATTTACATAGGACTGTCTTAACACTGCCCTCATTGAAACAAGCCCAATATGGGGTAATGATTAACCCTAAAGTAGTGTAGGTGATGCGCGCACATCCAGCAAAACAGGTGCCGGATCAAACAAGCGTGTGCAAAGGAAGAAAGGAAATCCGCACTGCTCCCCGATTTATTGAACACAACGTTTCGACCTCAGGCGGTCTTTGTCAGATGTATAGGTGTGTGTCAGCCCGTGAGTGACAGTTCTTATAGATAAGGAAGGGGTGGGCATAGGGTCAGCTGATATGAAAAAACCGAACGACGTTCGGTTCACGAGATATTGAAGAAAAACTAAAAAGCATGAATTATCATTCAAAATTAGCATTAGCTCAAGTAGGTTTTATTGTCAATTTCTTTACATGCACTGGTCATACAAAGAATTTGAAATTACATTTCTTGCTTTCCCATGCAGACATAGACTAATCTAGGTAAGGACATAGACAGTATAGACATAGACAGTACTTATACATGGACATAAGACAGTATGGACATAGACATTGCTCATACAGACATTTAAAGTGCAAGACTGGACAACAGAAGACTTGTAGAGAACATACATTAGGAGGAGGTAATTGTTGTGCTTTTCCTAAAAGTCCTTTATAGCGTTCTGACATAGTAAAATGGAGTCTGTACGACGTTCAGTTCCCAAGATATTGACACTTTTCCTGCAGTTCCTTTGCCTACCACATGGTGGCGCTATACCTTATCTACATTTCAGGCTTATAGAAGAGTTAGTATTCATTATGTGCATACATGTGTGCGTTTGCACGGTTTTAAAACACTCCAAACTGAAATGGTGGCCAACTTCCTGTTTTAAAATGCCAAAAAAGTCAAAATATGTGACTTCCTGTTGGGCGTGGCCATATCGTTGTATGGACTATATTGTGCGCCTTAGTGAGATACACAACTTAAAAAAACTCCCGAGTCTGTAGCTCAAAGTAGATGTTGGCCCCGCCCCTAAACGTGTTTGGGGGCGTGGCCTCCATTTCAGATCAACAAGTGCCTGCACACTTAGGTCTCAAAAAATTCTGAAAATATTACCAAGTGTACCCATGGTACTTATCTAATTCTAAAACAGGAAGTTGGCCACCATTTCAGTTTGGAGTGTTTTAAAACGGTGCAAACGCACACATGTATGCATATAATGAATACATAATGGCCAACTTCCTGTTTTAGAATTAGATACCTAAATTCATTGAGCCGCCGAGATATGAAAAAATTCCGAGATATCAGATATTCCTTCGCAATACATCATCGTCAATGCCTTGAGCTCATGTCCACAGAATATGAAGTCAATACGATGTACGGTGTAGGACAAGTACGTTAAAGTCCGAAACAAATGCCAAAAAATGCCAAAAAAGTATAAATATTTTCCTGTTGGGCATGGCCATATTCGGACTTTATTATGCACCTCAGTGAGATACACATTTTAGAAAAACTCCCGAGTCTCTAGCTCAAAGTATATGTTTGCCCCGCCCCAAAACACGTTTTGGTGCGTGGCCTCGTACCCGTGTTCCATCAGGGGTTAATATTTGGCGTCTGAGTAGCGGTGGGAATCTCCAATGTGACACCAAGTGGCGTAAGTATCCGAGCAACGGAAGTACCCGAAAAATGGCCCAACGTGGCTGACAACTAAAGCTGGGCTTACACTGTGCGACTTTTGCCCCGATTTTGCCCCGATTTGGCACTCGCACGACTTTTTGAGAGTCGGGCCGATTTCTTGCTCAATCGCAGGTCAATCGTGAGTCTTGCATCGTGCAGTGTACATGGGGTAACGACAAGCGATTTCGCCTCACGATCGTGCAATCGCAGGGTCGCAAGAAAATCAAAACTGTTTGAAATCCTGGTCGTGGCTCGTGCGTAAATCTCACAGATAAAGCAGTGCTATGACCCGATTTGACACTTCACATGCACAAATGAATAGGGCCGTGCGATTCGCTGTTGAGTGCGACCTCATCTCCACCTCAGGTGCGCATGTTCCCTCCTCTGCAGACCGGGGAAACATGCCTGTCGCGTCGTAAGGTGGAACATTTCCCTCGCATCCGACTGTCGGCTCGTGTAGTGTGAGGACGTGAGTCGTGAGATGTGAACTTTTAAACAGTGAAATGCCATCGTGCAGCGTGAGCAGAAGCTTAAGACCCACGAGTGAAAATATCGCACAGTGTATGCCCGGCTTTAGGAGAATAATAATAATCCTACGGAAAACAATAGGTCACAGTGTGGCCCTTGTACTTCGGTGCTCGGGCCTTAATAGTGGGGTCATATTAGGCTCAGTCATTTCAAATTTGTGTTAAAGTTTGGTTTTCACTTCCAAGTTGAAGTTTGGGGTCTATAGAACAATTTGAGTTCGAGTGTCAAACACACAGATTACAAAATGGCCTGCGGGGGGCGCTCTAAAATATATAAACTGCTATAACATTTGATTAGTTTAACCAAATTTGACATATGATGTATGTATGGATTCAGCATGAAGAGGAGAAACCGGTGAGCTAAGTGTTTGGTTACCAGATTGAAGACACACTATGTAATAAACACACTTTTAGTCAATGGACAGCTAAATCCGGGCTTTTTTAAGATAAAGGGTGGAAATGCCCTCAAAGTTGCAATAAAACATAATTTATTATTATAAGTTATTGTAAATAAAGCCTGGGTTATCACTTAACTTGATTTGTTCAGAATATCCCTAAGCACACAGATACTTAGGATACCTATACACAAATATGGCTGCATAAAGCCTACGGTATGTGATATAGCACCCAACTTGCAACTTTGAATTCATGAATTTAGGATCATGAGTACCAGCTTTTTTTTTTTTTCAATCAAGCCATCATTTTATTCACAACTTAAAAACTTTATATCTGGAAGAAAGTAAATCAATAATAATAATAATAATAATAATAATAATGATGATAAATACTATGGGGAACATCATTTTTTCCTGCATTCAAAAAGCAAAACTGAAGACCATAGGGCTAACATTTATTCCAATACTCCACTCTACAATAAATATGACAGAGAACAGATGTAAACACAGTCAGTGGTCAGTCTTTTTGCATGTGCACTTGTACAGACGTGTGCACTTTAACTCTGCCTTCATGCACTTGCACCGACATCTGGCAGGTCTATTTGTACAAGTACTAGTACAGCTGCACTTCACCTCTAGTTGGAATACATCTTTGGCAACGGCATATTTGGTAGTGTAGTCCAAATCTGGGAACTGTTAATTTGTTACCAGATTGGCAGGCATTTCTGGCAAATGCAGATAATAAGAACGGTTTTCATTCCTGTCAACTACGCTGGTATCAAATGGACAGTTCAAGGGGTGACAGAGATGTCCTCATAACAGCAGATGATTGTGTCTATCATGTATGAAATAGTCCTATAGTGTTATTTAGTATGCTTGCCAAAGGCCTCTGCTTGCCCCCAGCAAGCATAATTGCTCTACAACAGTTTATTTAGTATGCTTGCGGGAAAGCATACTAATAGTTCATCAACAGTTTATTATTATTCTACATTTTTCCATTCACCTCGCCCTATGGGAATCGCCATTCATTAGTGAAGATTCGTGAAGATGATGATGTCACAAACTGTGGCAGTTAGAGTGAGAGATGACCTGTCCTGGGTTTTTTAACTAGGTATCAACCATAGAACTAATATTTCTATGGGTATCAACTAGGTAAAGGCATTGTCAGAGAGGTCTTGGCTCTGAATACAAACTGTGTGAAGATCATAAGCCAACTCTTAAAAATGTTTCAGAGAGAGCAGTTTTAAAATCCCTATGATGTGACCCCATTCACTTACAAAAAAAAATGTGTGAACAGCTCAGCGCATAGGCCTGAATATGTCAATTTTTTGACTGAACCATTTGGCCTAGAAAAGTGATCTCAGCTTTGACATGAAGAGCAGGTTTTGCCATTTGTGTGTCAATATCATCTGACAACTTGCAAAACGTTTGGAGAAATGACAGCGTACAAATAAGGCTGCACATATTACTCAGCTATTGACTGCCAAACCAGAGAGAGTAGATAAGAACATGTATACAATATACTTAAAGAATCTCTGCTAATATGGTGCTGTGGCCACTGTATACAGTAAGTGTATACAGTAAGTGGCAGTGGCCTACTGGGTAGGGTGTTGGTCTGTCAGAGGGTTGCAGGTTCGAATCCCACCCTTACCTCTCCCTACCCACCCATTGCTGAAAGGCACCTGAAGCATCTCCATACATGCACACACACACACACACACACATCTCTCTCTCTCGCACAGACAGACAGACACACACACACACACACACACACACATCTCTCTCTCACACACACACACACACACACACACACACACACACACACACACACACACACACACACACACACACACACACACACACACACACACACAGAGCTCCATCTCTTTCCCTCGTGTTTCTGTGTGTGTATACAACAGCTCTGTGTGTGTGTGTGTGCATAAGCCGCAAGCATACTAATAGCATTGTCTCTCCGGAAATGCAGTCTTATTATTATTATTATTATTATTATTATTATTATTATTGATTTATTTTCTTCCAGATATAACGTTTTTTTTGTGATTTTATGTGTGAATAGAATATGGCTTGATTGAAAAAAGTTGATACTCATGATCCTAAATTCATAAACTCAAAGTTGCAAGTTGGGTCCTAAATATCACATAGGCTTTATGCAGCCATATTTGCGTATAGGTATCCTAGGTATCTTTGTGCTTCAGGGATATTCTGAACAAATCAAGTTGAATGATATCCCAGGCTTTATTTACAATAACTTGTAACAATAAATGATGTTTCATTGCAACTTGGAGGGCATTCCCACCCTTTATCTTAAAAAAAACCCTGAATTTTGCTGTCCATGGGCTAAAAGTGTGTTTATGACATAGTGTGTCTTTAATCCGGTAACCAAATACTTAGCTCACCAGCTCCTCCTCTTAATGCTGAATCCATACATACCTCATATGTTAAATTTGGTTAAACTAATCAAAAGTTATAGCAGTTTATATATTTTAGAGCGCCCCCCGCAGGCCATTTTGTTATCTGTGTGTTTGACACTCGAACCCAAATTGTTCGATAGACCCTAAACTTCAACTTGGAAGTGAAAACCAAACTTTAACACCAATTTGAAATGACTGAGAAAAATTGTACATGCCTACGACTCCACTATAATAATAATAAAACCCATGCAGTGAATAAATATATACACGTCACCAATACTTTAGATTGCCAGTGTTACCATCTTACCAAATCAATATTTACAAGATTACATATTTCAACAAGCCTAATGCATACCAGAAGTCCTGCAGAGCTGAAGTTAAGTTCAAGCTATAGGAAAGGCTTAATGTCAAACTCCTCATTTAATCCATGTGGGGACATAGTATTCAGAAGATGGATGTTGTATGTCTCTCGTTTTAAAAGAAGGCGATCATGGTTGCCCCCTCTATGGGGCCTCTCCACCTTTTCAATGACAGCATATACTGTGTCCCGCAGAGAGGAAGTGTGCCGCTACAGGGTTGCGGATCACTGATTCTTAAAAGTTTGGCAAAAACATGTCCCTGCAGTAAAATATTAATTCTGTTGAAAATCAACTAAATTTTCACAAACAAAATGAACCCAGGTAATGGCCAAGGGGTCTGTGACACGAATACACAGTTGTTTGAAATATTTAAGTGTAATTTTATTACTTTTCATGGCTATAAACCTGTCCACACCCTGTAAAAACGCCTGTCCCAAGGACTGGCATCATCATTTCAATTGACTTAAAATACAAAAATCACTAACAGAATTGAACAATATCACCATGATGTGGAAGACCATATTAAAGTGGTTCTACAGATGTGCACATAGTGGATGTAAAACAATATTTACTATTATTTACTAATTGCTCAAAATGTGTCCAGCATATTGGTCACCACCGTCAGATTTTTTCTAAAAGACAATAAAATCAAGTATGCACAAGGTAATTTTCATTACTGAGGACCCCTTTTCAAACCTTTAGCTCCACTGCATACTCTGACACTCCTGTAAGTTTACTATTTTGTCCTCAATTTGTTAATTTGTTTGGACACTGGTACTGTCCCAACCATAAACTGTCAACACTGTCGGGGGTTTTAATAGTATTATGTTACATTAATGTTAATTATATATACTTTTTCAGAAGCGGCATGAAGCCCCTAAGAAACAGAGCGAAAACGAAGTGGCTAATGTGAGCAAAAAATGCATAATATGTAAGAGTGTTTTTTTGTCTCACACCGTCAGATGTCACCACCGTCAGATTTTGTTCCGCTCATCATCTTGTTCCATATTTTACTAAATTGTGCTGGTTAATGAAACATTACCAGACATGTTAGTAATAATTGTGACCCAAACTTATACTCCAGCCTCCACTGAGGTGCATTTGGAGGTTTTTTTGTCAGAAAACCTGACGGTGGTGACATCTGATGGAGTTCACCAAAAAACACATGTTTTACGTGTTTTTGACATGTTTTAAGAATATGCATACAATAAGTATCTACAGTTATGTTGAATTGTTAAAGTAATTCACTTTAATACAGTAAACATGTGTTTTTACTTCTAATTCTGTCTGCCGCTGTTGACAAAACAAGAAAGAGCCCATTTTATGAAAAATGTTAAACATGGGGAGCTTGGCCAATGCATTCCCTGCACAGCCAAGACCTACATCTATGATAATACACCTCTTTATTTTGGATTTGAACAACTTAAAAGCTGTTTTTACCACATTTTCAACAACCAGTGGCTTACTTCCTAGATAATCTAACTAATGAAGTAAAAACACATGCTCATACTGTGCACACACAAAAATAAAGTGTTTATGCAAGATGCCATTGACTTGAGAGGGCTATTTATTTTGCTAAATGCAGGTACTAATTAGGCCACTTTCACCACTCTCAGGGAATGTGCTTACAACATTTTCCTTAGGAGTTGTTGAGATATCAAAGTAATAGCCAATTTAAACCTACACGAATATTTGTGAAATTACAAAAAATTGTTTGTTGTATTTAGCAAATGTTTAGGTGAAATGCACTTGAGCTGGAGGCGGCAAAGGAGAGAGTCCCTCCCTGTTTTTAGCGGTCTTACACACCACTGAGCCCCGGCGAGAGGTAGTCTAAGGGGCAAAACATAGCCTACCAAAGCCGAACGAAAAGTTGCCTAAACCCTCGCTGAAGTTAACAAACAATCATGTCCAATTAATTAGGCCTACCACTGTTAAAAACATGTGAAGTGCGATTTCGCAATACTTTTGCAAGATGGACAGTGACCACTCCCGCAGAACTAATTCGAATTAAATAGGCTACCGTTACCAAAAATAGGCTATTGGATTTCTGACTGTGTCGGCCTTTGCTAGATGTAAAGTTTACCCCAAGTTGTTTGTGAGATGGACAGGGACCACAGTCCGACAGCATGATGGCCGTGGACAGATAAGTAACGTTGAATAGTGATGTTCAATGAGGAATGCGAGGAAGGAAATGTAAATGTGCTTCAGCCACAGCGCCAAGACATGGACATGAGCCTCGTAGGCATAAAAAATAGGCTTATACGCTTATTCCCTTCTGTGGTTGTTTAAGTAGGGCCTATAGGCTATGAGCCGAGGGGTCGACCGGTGCCATCTGGGGGGAGGAATGCTAGCAATGTTTTTTGGCAAGGTATATCCCCCCACTAGTAGAAAAAGCTTGATAGCAGTCATGGGGTGGTAGCGAAATCACTTTTTTCAGCTCTTGAAGTTACTACCCCCCTATAATAAATACTGTTTTTTGATATCGGCTGTATATGTAGTTATGGCTTATGTTGGGGGTATTGCCAATATCCTATACCATCGTGCTTGTTATCACTGGAAAGGGGACCTTTCAGGCTTTCATTTCAGCCCATTAATGAATCTGTCTGACATACACAGAAGCCACAGCACGTCATTAAACCAGAAATAGCTCCCATTTTCACACAAATTGTGCCAAAACTGTGCACTTTCGTTTACATCTGTGGCATGAAAGAACACCAAGGACACCAAAGTTAACAACCTCAATACTCAGGGCACTCTACCGATTCAGAAAATGTATAATATGCCCATGCTATCATTTAGTATATGTCTGTGAGACCCTTAAATGTCACTTGTGCAACCAGCAAAAATGTCTTCAAAATCGGACCCAATAGAATGGACTAATACAATGCCGGTATCACTTTACTTAAACAAACTTTGTTTATACTGTAGTTCATATGTGAATGTACATAACATTCACAAGTTGTTAAAGTATTCAATTATTGTAGTGCAGTGTTTCTCAAAGTGGGCCGGAAGCCCCCCTAGGGGGGCGCGTGAAGTCAGAAGGTTTTTCTTTTTTAATACTTTTCTGCTTTGCCATTAAGTCACTAATATTTAGAGAACATAGGCCATACTGTACGTGCATATCAGGCTCTAATAAACTTCATGACGGCCTATTTATTTGTATTTTCGTAACCATTTTGCTCGAGGGGGGCGCAGACAGACACCCTTCCTCTGAAGGGGGGAATGGCACGAAAAATTTGAGAAACACTGTTGTAGTGTATGTGAAGAAATACAATCTAGATGGTAGGCCCTGGAATGATAGGGCATTGGGTAACACTTTACTTAAACCACTCAAATATGATATCTCATTAACAGAATTTAGATAAATGTTCATATACATTTTATACAGGCTATTTCATAAACAAATAGACTGAGACCCTATACAAGGGGTTACAAGCCAATAAAGAAACATGTTGCAAAGGGAATATGTTTAATGAAAGAATAGTTTCATGCAGATTTATATTATTTCGTCGTCAGTACTCTTCATCTTCCATGTCATCCCCTTCATCTGAACTGTCTATGGTTGCCTGGTTTCCGCACACTCTCAGTTTACACATGTCTGTGCACCTGAGGCCATTTACCAGACAAACACAATGATGGCTAGAGCATTTTGTAGTGCAGTTGCACGAAAGAAGGTCCAGGACAGCTTGGGATATTGTCAATATTCTATACAATAGCGCTTGGTATTACTGGAAAGGGGACCTTTCATTCTTTCATTTCAGTCCATTGCTGAATGTTTCTTACACACACAGAGGTCACAGCACTTCATTAAACCAGACATAGGTCACATTTTCTCACAAATGTTGGCTAAACTGTTTGATTTCGTTTATCTCTGTGGCATGAAAGAACGCCAAGGACACAAAATTACACAACCTCAATACTCGGTGGACTCGGAAAATGATAATATGCCCATACAATTATTTTGTATATGTTTGTGAGGGCCTAAAATTTGACTTGTGTAACCACCAATAGTCTTCAAAATAGTAGCCAATATAGCAGGTCATTAGCTGGAAATATCAGGCCTTTTTTCCTGCCAATGTTTGTGCTGACATTCACAGAGGTCATTAAACCAATAATTTCTCGGCCCTATCGTGGCCTAATGGTAGGACACTGGTCTACTACGCGGCTGACCCGGGTTCGATTCTGAACCGTGCCCTTTGCCGACCCTCCCCCATCTCTCCCTCCCAACTCGCTTCCTGTCACCTCCTTCACTGTCCTGTCTCATATAAACAAAAAATAAAGGCTTGAAAAGCCCCCCCCAAATACTCAAATGATCACTCCTGCCAATTTCAATATGCTGTTGTATTGCTCACATTACCCTTGACTTGTCAGTACCCGGAGATGCTGCATGCTGCTATTCTAATGGGGGCAGATTTTGTTTACATTTAAAAAAAAATCTTAACATGGGCCTACTCCAAATATTTTCCCAAAAGGTAACACCTGCCCCCATTACAATGACCAGGATCTTGGAAAAGGCTGAAGAAAAAAAAAATCTCTGGTACTGACAAGTCCAGGGTAGTGTGAGCATTACATGCATGTTGAAATTGGCTGGCGTTATCCTTTAAACCAGTAATTTCTCACAAATTCCACCTCAACTGTATGATTTATGTTGTCCCTATACCATGGGAAACCATCAGGGTCACAAAACCAAATGATTTTAAAAATCTAGGCATGCTGTTGATTCAGAAAATGTATAATGTACCCATACAATATTTGCAGGAGCCTTTAAGTAAGGGATAATGTATTGTCCACACGTGACTATAGGAAAATATTTTCCCGACGGGGCGAATAACCCCCCGACGCCGAAGGCGGAGGGGTGTTATTCCGCTCCGAAGGGAAAATATTTTCCTATAGTCACGTGTGGACAATACATTATCCCCAGAGAGAGTAAATAGAATGGAGGCCAAAATTCTATTTCATTGTTGAAGCCAAGTTGGAGCCAAGGTTGGACCCAAAAAGACCAAAAAATGGCCAAATCCCATTCATTCCTATGAGAGACATAAAACCCTGTATCTCCCTTAAATGCCACTCCAGGGGGATCATTTTTCGCTCAACTAGTAGGTCCCCTTGCTCTCCCACTTACCAGGGTGGTGATTTTTTGTGGTGATGTTTTATTTTAGAGAGATATTAAAAGTTAAATTGACCAATGAGCATCAGAACATGGTTTGATTGACCGTTAGAAGTCTTGTTGTTGTCCAATCAGCACCTGCGTTTGGCGTTGCTAAGGTGGAATGTAAGTTGGAATGTTCCCAAATCTGGCTTCAAAGCGTTGAATGGCAAATAGCGTTGATTTGGCGTCCATTCTATTTACTGTCAATGATTATCCCGCTTATTATACGGCTTATTATACTGCCGAAATGAGAAAAGAGCCACTAAATAAACATTTTTTTCGAAAAAAAATAAGGGTTTATTAAACGAATGCAGCCTGAATGCAGCTGCGAAAAGTAGTCCTCGGAACGTTCGTTCCTAAGCAACACTCCAATGCTTGGACTGGCTACTTTGTAGCGCTTCAGTCTCCGCCGACGAAACATTGTTGCGCTGTCCTGTCTCTCTCTATTTATGGATGTTAAACTGCACGTTGCCATTGAACGTGCAGTTCGAAAGGAAGAATGGTCCGGCGTCCGCGGAGAGGTCCTGGTTTATTTCTCCTCCTCCTCCTCCTCCTCCCTGTTTGACCACAGGTCCTGGTGTGTTAGAAGGGCCTGCACCTGCAAGCAAAGGCGCACACAATTAGACTCGACCCTGGAGTTCTGCGAAATAAACAAACGAGTCCCCACTGAAAACAAATTAAGCAAGACTTTTACTAACCTGATAGGATGTGGCTCCATCTCTGCCTGTCGGTGGTGCTTGGAGCCCAGTAGCTTTTTAGGCTGGTCTCACATCTGTGGCCGGTGACGGTCATGATTTCCCTGGTCTCCAGTCCAGCCGATGATAGCATTTGGACAGCGGTACTACGCAGGCTGTGGTTTGTGTAACGCCTTGAAAGCCCACAGACCTGGCTGATATTGGCCATCATGCTGCCAAGGTAGTTCTTTCCCATCGGTTCCCTAGAGAACCAAATGGTTTTTTGGTCCAGAATGGCCTGATCTTGCTTGATTGGATGGAGATACAATGCTGTCGCGTCAGATGGGCACAGCGACAGATACTTTTTGAATGTCTGTACAGGGCAGTTGGGGTTGCCTGGCTCCGAGTATATGCATCCCCGGTACACCTGTTGACATGGATCTCTGGGGTCTTTGTGGTTCTTTGTCTCAGCATTGTGGGCGAGGGTGATGTACTCGTTGCCGTTTTCATCTTTTTTTAACTCGAAAGAGGCGGGTGTGAGCTCTCTGTTCCCTTCTCTTCCTCTCCTGGCGAGGTGTAACTGCGTGTTGAACCACACCCTCCTCACCAGTCCGGTGGCAGTGGAGGTCGAGAGGGCCGGCGAGTCTCTGATGCGCTGGAGGTCTGCTGGTGAAATGGCCTGGTGGTGTTGGCTACAGTCTTTTCCACTTTTGCGTAGATCTTTCAGGACCGATTTGAAAACGTTATTACTGCTCTTAAATGCCGTGTTGTGGTAGATGTTAAATTTGCTGTAGTACCTGCTGATGCCTCCACGGAGAGCAGCATAGCTGGCCACGGAGTACTTCTTGCCTTGCGCGTTTCTTACAGAAGCATAAAACAATCTCAACGCTTTGTCGAGAGCTACTTCATCGAATTCGTCTAATTCGGTTCTTATGTTTTTTTCCAATAGAAATTCCTTGAAAACTTTGATGGTCCATGCCGTGCTCCTTTTGGTGTTTATCTCATGGCGATTTTCTTCTATTTGCTCCAATTCCTCCTCCGTCAGATCCTGGTGTCGTTTGGGTTTTGGTGGCGTCAAGAATTGCGCTTCCCACCAGCGCTGAGCATTTTCATATTTTCCATAAATGTTAAAATTAATTGGAAACTCCATTGTTGGCCGAGAGGTGTCGCCAAATAGTAGGACTAAACAGAAAAAAAGCCGTTGCAGAATATTTACATTCGAAGTTGCCGAACTACTTGCGGAGTGATACAATTCACGTGAATCCAAGTGACAAACTCGTTGCCATTGGCAGCGGGTATTATTAGTTGGGCATTACAGAAAAGTAGTGACCATCGAACGTTGGGGCCTCCCATTGAAAGTGAATGGGAGCTCTTGCACCATTCTAGAGTGCCGTATAATAAAAGACCGTAATGATCCTCAAGGCCCTAATGACCTATTTTCTGACCAATTCTGTAATATCTCCTTACAGACAGAGAGTGTGTGTGTGTGTGTGTGAGAGAGAGAGAGAGAGAGAGAGAGAGAGAGAGAGAGAGAGAGACAGAGAGAGAGAGAGAGAGAGAGAGAGAGAGAGAGAGAGAGAGAGAGAGGAGAGAGAGCGTATGTGTGTGTGTGTGTGTGTGTGTGTGTGTGTGTGTGTGTGTGTGCGTGCGTGCGTGCGTGCGTGCGTGCGTGCGTGCGTGCGTGCGTGCGTGCGTGCGTGCGTGCGTGCGTGCGTGCGTGCGTGCGTGCGTGCGTGCGTGCGTGCTCTGTTATATTCTCTTACAGATATTTTACCAAAGGTTGACTAAACAAACAAAAAATAAGTTTGATTTCGCTTCCTTGAAGCAGAGAATAGTCCTCCTACAATGGTCAAATGGCACATAGACAGTCAACTGCTGAAATAACTAGGCCTATGGTCCTTGCAATGACGTAAGCCTATAATATTCATTGATGAGTACGGTTCCTTTTTTTTAGCACAATTATTTCCTATTGCCTAATGGACAAATGTATTCATTCATTCATTCTTTCTTTCATTTGATTAGGACAATACACACTAATCAATACATCAGTTAAAAAAACATCAATATAAATATGTTGGTATTTGCATAGTTGCCAAATGTCATCCGTAGTCCTAAGGCAGGTAGCCATAATAAAAAAACAATACTGCATTACAGTAGACATGACATTTTACCACAAACACCAAATATATCCAGAGTAAAACAATGTTCATACTATTAATTAATAGGAGCAGGTCTGGTTTGTTTTCAGCCACTGTTTACGGGTGATTTTGAAGATGCTGATGTTGTCACATAGCCTGGCCACGCCAAACCCCTAGGGGCTTCTAGATTTCTAGGCTAGTTGTCACACAGTCCGATATGAGCATGGCTGAACAATAGAAGGTGAATTTCGATTTTGCCACCGTGACATATCCTAAAGAAAGTGGTCAAAAATTGCTCAATTAAACATATACACAACACTGCTGAAACTAGGGCATCTCAAATTCCCTCCAACATTCAATATGGTAGACGTTTCTGAAATTATTCCAAATATTTTATCATTAACATTTATCCACCCTTACCCCCACCTGCTCCCCCACTCCTCTCCCCACCCTACAGTGTCTTATCTCCCCATCCCCCCTCACTTTCCTTTAAGCCCCCCCCCCACTCACCTACCCCCACTACCCCCCACTCCACAGTGCCCCCCCCCTCACCTACCCCCACTACCCCCCCCCACTCCACAGTGCCCCCCCAGTCACCTCCCCCCACTCAACAGTGCCCTCCACTCACTTTCCTCCACTACCCTGGCCTTGCCCCCCACCCAACAGTGCTCCCCTTCAATTGCCCCCACTCACCTCACCCCTACTTCTCCCCCTTGCCCCCCCCCTAACTCTACATCTACTGTACATGCAGTGCCTCCCCATGCCCCCGCTCATCTCTTTTATCTCCTTACGTCTTATGTCTCCTTACATTTCCTTACGTCTATAAAGAGATAGGACAGAATTGGACTTAAATTATGTCATATTAATGGTCATTATGGCCTTTTGTAAGGCTCTCACAATACATTGTATGGGTATATCATGCATTGTCTGAATTAGCAGAGTGCCTTGAGTATTGAAATGGTTGGGGTTTGTGTCCTTGATGTTTTCCCATGGTTTACAGTACGTAGGGACTAAAGAAAGCCTACAGTTTAGGCGACATTTGTTATTATTATTTCTGGTTTAATGAAGTGCTGTGACCTCTGAGTATGTCAGACAGATTTAGTAATGATCTTAAATGAAGGCCTAATGCCAAGCAGTGATGCCAAGCAGAAACTTTGGAAGGAAAAAGGCCCAATACTTCCAACAGATGACCTGCATGTATTGGCTATTATTTTGAAGACTTTTGCTGGTTGCACAATTCAAATTTAACGCTCTCACAAACGCATACAAAACAATTGTATGGGCATATTATACATTTTCTGAATCAGCAGACTCCAAAGAGTATTGAGGTTGTCCAATTTTTTTCCAGTGTTCTTTCACGCCACAGAGATAAACGAAAGCAGACAGTTTGGCCAAGAGTTGTTGGAAAATGTTAGCTATGTCTGATTTAATGAAGTGCTGTGACCTCTGTGTATGTCAGACAGATTCACCAATGATCTTAAATGAAAGCCTGAAAGGTCCCCTTTCCAGTAATACCAGGCACCATGGTATAGAGTATTGGCAATACCCCACGAAATGAGCCTGAACTAGACATGCATCCGAATTCAAAAATGGAATTTAATAGAGGGGGGTAGTCACTTCAAGAGCCGAAAAAAGGGGTTTCGCTACCACCCTGTGACTGCTATCAGGCTTTTTCTAGTAGTGGGGGGATATACCTTACCAAAAAAAATTGTTAGCATCCCCCCCCCCCCCCCCCCCAGATGGCACCGATGGCCAAAATTTGGGGCCATAGCTCAAGGCCTACTATAGCCTACATGTTGGTCAAAATCATTATGCTATCCCGTTCACTAATAGGCAACAGCTCTATTCGAGTGTAGTGATGGGCAAATGAGGCTTCCTGAACCAATGAGGCTTTCAGGCAAAAAGGTTTGAAGCATTTTTCGAAGCCTCATTTCTCACTGGCGCCATCTGGTGTGCAATGAAATGAGACGGCAGGCATTGATTTCATTTTAACTTTTTTTGTGTGTGTCTTCAAGTCAAGTCAAGTCAAAGTTTATTTGTAATGCACTTTTAACACAACAAAAAGCAGCTGACCAAAGTGCTAACAGGAAGGCCTAAGTAAAAAAAGACTTGAAACAGCATAAAGCAACACAGACAAAAGACATAGGGACATCCATAAAACACACAAATATAAAAGCACAAGCATTAGTGGATACGATATGACTGAAAATATACTGAAGTATTATCAGTCTTATCAGTCAGATTATTTAGTTGTTTACTCGGTCAACTTAAGCTGGGCTTACACTGTGCGACTTTAGCCCCGATTTTGCCCGATTTGGCACTTGCGCGACTTTTTGGGAGTCGGGCCGATTTCTTGCTCAATCGCATGTCAATCGTGAGTCTTGCATCGTGCAGTGTACATGGGGTAACGACAAGCGATTTCGCCTCACGATCGTGCAATCGCAGGGTCGCAAGAAAATCAAAACGGTTTGAAATTCTGGTCGTGGGTCGTGGCTCGTGCGTAAATCGCACAGTTAAAGCAGTGCTACGACCCGATTTGACACTTCACATGCACAAATTAATAGAGCCGTGCGATTCGCTGTTGAGCGCAACCTCATCTCCACCTCAGGTGCGCATGTTCCCTCCTCTGCAGACCGGGGAAACATGCCTGTCGCGTCATATGGTGGAAGCATTTCGCATTTGTGAGGACGTGTGTCGTGAGCTGTGAACTTTTAAACAGTGAAATTCCATCGTGCAGTGTGAGCAGAAGCTTAAGACCCACGAGTGAAAATATCGCACAGTGTATGCCCGGCTTTAGACAGAAGGCTACCCTGCGAAATAAAGAATTAGTTGAATTATCGTCACATTGCTACCACAAGGATTTGAACCAATAATCCTGATAATTCAGGTCGGTCAGTTTAACGGCAGAGCTGAGTTTCCTTCTTCTAGTCAACATGACACAACCCGCACAAGAATCATTAAAATAAAACATGTCTGCACTGTTATTTAGCTGTATATAGTTGAGTACTAATAATTAGTAGCCAGGGGGGGTTCGAGGGGTTCGTTATGAGTAAATAGTAGGCTAGTTAAGTTCACTTTACTATGAGAGAGAGAGAGAGAGAGAGAGAGAGAGATGAGAGATGAGAGAACTCATTGGATTGGTTAACGCCCCTGTTAAGAGTGACTTCTACTATGAAGGTTTTTTTTCAGCTCTATGGGACAGTAGCACAGCAAAGGCTTTCTGTTGGGAGTTTGGCCAATCGTTTTGTCCACAACTGGAGCAAGAAACAGCACAAATTGAAGTGAATTCCATACATGTCAACAACTAACATTTCCCTTACACGCGGCACGCGATGTAAACGCAGTTAGCGATGATGCATGCGACTATGCGATTTGGACGAAGATCCTCGCATATCGCCGCGTCATAACGCATCGTTGCGCACATGTTTTGTTACTCACCCGATGTATGTGTGCACACATGAATCAACTGCAATACCCTTACGGTCACTTCCTAATGCTTTCCCCTCATTCTGTGTTACCGTGGGACTAATTATCTAACCAATACAGTACCAGCAGCTTGCTACATAGCCTACTTTTGAAAGACAGTATTTTCCCCGTCACATTACATGTCTCGCGATCGACTGCCACCCTCGAGATCAACTGGTAGCTCGTGATCGACTGGTTGGGCACACCTGAATTAAGGACAGCAACAACAGACTTGCGACAAACTTATAATGAATAAAGTGTGTCTAAATTTAAATATTTTTAGGGTGCTCGTGTATTTTGGAAACATTGGAGCCGGGAGCCAAATAGCCTAAAGTCCACTGTCTGGTGGAAAAGATCCCTCCCACCACAATGCTGGCTATGGGCCTGAAATCTACTTCAAAAGGGATAGCCTAGATCATAGGTGGCTAACCCGCGGCTCTCGAGCCGCATGCGGCTCTTTGCCTGGTGTCTTGCGGCTCTTGCGTTCATGTCCAAGTTTGTGTTTATGTCCCATAGGCAATATGCATTGTAATTGCGCACACAAAGTTGATTAGAACTATGGCAAATAAGTGCCCTGTGGTCTTGGTACTACTGTAGTAGGCCTGCCTAAATGTGTCCTGAATGATCACCTTGATGTGTGACATTTGTTATTGCATTGGCCCAAATACAAAACGTGATTTAAGCATGTTCTAAAAATAGCGCTTTAAAAAGTGACCGCGTCTTTCGCTGACTAGACAAAATAGCGGCAAAATGTTTTAACCTGAAAGATTTGGCCATCACTCCTCAATAAGATTACAACTCTCAATAAGGTCAAGAAAATGTACTACTGTCCATATGTGGATTCTATCGCTCGGATATGGCGGCAATACATGTGCAAATGATTATCTGCTCAAGAGAGATGCGTCTGTCTGGAGCAGAGATGCGACGAGAATCTCTGTGCTGCGTAGCCATCTCTGCGCTCTGTTAGAAGGAGTGTTCATGGCTATTGACCCGAATGTGACATTGTGTTTTTGGTTTAAAATCGACTTATTTTCGCGGGCTATACAAAAAATAGCGCCAAAAATAATGTTGTTTCCTGGTTTTCGCTGTGAATGTCGGCCGTGGTCTATCAGCCATTGTCAAAGCGGCGCGGGCAGACAGCGTGAAGGTGGGAAACAAGTTCAATCGACTTGTCGCTTGTTCGCGCTCAGTTTAGTCTCAAAAAGAAAACTTTGTTTTTTCCCCTGGCCCCCTGTCAGCACCCGCTGAAACATTAATGTGGAAAATGAACGGCGATTTGACGAACCACCTTGTTAAGTTCGTCGTGTCGTGTCGTCGTCAGACATCCAATGATCATCTGTGAGCACGAAAGCGGTGCCTGTGTGCTCATCACCCAAATGAGCTAAGAGTGACGGATAAACTTTGTGCTATCTTGGTGCTCTGTTATAAAGAGTGCTCATGGAAATTATGCTGTGTTTTAAAACGTGTTTTATTAAAATGTGACCTGTGTATGCCTACCTGTGTAGGCCTACCCTTGTCTTCTTATGTAAAACAAAATTTTTATCTTGAAAAAAAAACTTTTACCCAAAAAAAATGAAGCAGTAAAAAAAAAAGGGGGAGTCATCTTATATTCAGGATTGTCTTGTAGTCAGGCCATTACGTTGGAGTGTAACATCAATCTGACACTTTGTGTGTGGTGTGTGTGTGTGTGTGTGTGTGTGTGTGTGTGTGTGTGTGTGTGTGTGTGTGTGTGTGTGTGTGTGTGTGTGTGTGTGTGTGTGTGTGTGTGTGTATAAGGAAGAGATGGTTGATGTTCATGCCCATGTGCTGTTGTGTATGCTGGTCTGTGGTGCGAGAAGGATGGGTGATGCCCGGGGGGTCGTTTCTCGACAGTGCCTTTGCTAACGACGTTAGCCATTTTGTTCGTTCTTAAGACCAACGTTGTAACCAAGGTCTTGAGTTGGTCTTAAGTTGTTCTTAAGTTGTTCTTAAGTTGGTCTTGCGTCTAAAGACCAACTGAAGACCAACTTAAGACCAACTTAAGACCAACTCAAGAGCAACTTACGACCAACTCAAGACCGACTTAAGACGGTTAGCAAAGGCAAGAATCGAGAAACGGAGTCCAGGTTGGTGGGTGTGCGCATGTTTATATGCCCGTGTGATGTTTGTGTGCCGATGTGGCTCTTTGCTGTGACACATTACAAAATGTGGCTCTTGGTCTCCGACTGGTTGGCCACCCCTGGCCTAGATCATATTTGGACATTTGAGTCAATCTACGGCATGAGCTGAATTTAGGCCTATTGTATAGTGGAACCAAATCACCCATATGAAAAAGTCTTATTAAAAACGCATATGGATTATATCTGTTCCATAAGAATATTATAAGGGTCATACAAGGCACAAACCCACATATACAAATCTAACTATTTTTTTTTATTCATTTTCAGTCATATATGCCATACACAATTTATGTTACTAAGGGCTTATATATTTCGTATAAGTAAAAAGATTGGAAAATAGTGCTGTTTTTGGATGAATGCCAATCAGATGTGTGCTGTATTTGTGCCATGTTGTGGAATTACCTCTGGGTCGGACAGGGCTAGCCAGCTACCCACCCTGCTACGGTGATGCCTGCCTGGCTGCTGCCTTCAGTCCCGGCTTTTACGGACCAAGAGTAAGTAGGACATTGTACATCTTATAATATTCAACATCATTACTGTCACGGGATAGAGATGTGAAAGAGAGCGTTGTCCATTCCATGTCGTGATGCAATGTCTGACTGTCATCCTACGAAATTTACATGAAAGCTGTAAGTTTAGCTCTACACTTGTTGCCTTTTCAGATCGAAGCGCTGGTGTGATGTTTCCCCGTCGACTGATGAGGGGAGGAAGGCAGCCATGGCACACGATTGTTCAACATGACAGTCAAGAAAGACAAATAAAAAATCATGAGTGAAGTTCTTCGTCAGGTTGTTTTTTTTCCGGGAAGCTTATTTAGACTGTCTAGGCCTGTGTTATATACAAATATTACATTTAAAGTCTCATGCTTCATATGAGAAATGTGCAGAATTCATATAAATATTGGTGTCAGAAACTGTTTAAGAAATGTACAAATTAAATAAGGTTTGCATATAATTAAATGTATAAACTTTATAAAATTTATATACGAATATTACATTTCAAGTTGTAAACTTCATATAAACTTAATATAGAAAGTCTGTAAAATCCAACTACGGAACATGTACGGAACATACGTGTGATGGAGTGACCATCACTAGGGTTGTGGGTGTGTTCTGACTAACATGCCAACGAGCCTGGCTCTTTGGTGTAGTGGTCAGAGCCCCGGTTTACTACCCCAGAAGGTCTGGGTTCAAGTCCCAGCTGGGCAACTCTACTCCCCTTCGCTACAAATGATGTCAGAAGTGGGATGGTACCGTGAGGCCATCGGAAGCGTACCCATGGTGTATGAGCCGTAATTCCATGTGAGGGACCCCCAGGATTGGTGACCCCCGTGTGAGGGACCTCAGTGATAGGTGAAGCATTGATGATGGGGCACACTGGATGGGAGAAGCATGATGGGCAGTTGCGTGAGGGACACCATGAGTGTGTGAAGCGCACGGGTGCGCTTCCCGAAGGGGAAGGCAATGTGATGGAGTGACCATCACTAGGGTTGTGGGTGTGTGACTAACATGCCAATGAGCCTAGCGGTCAGAGCCCCGGTTTACTACCCCAGAAGGTCTGGGTTCAAGTCCCAGCTGGGCAACTCTACTCCCCTTCGCTACAATACGTAAATTGAATAAGACTTCAATATGATTTTAACATAAAACGTGCATTATTTCTGTAGGAATGTAGTAGTTTTCTCCTATGTTTTAGTCAATATAATATAGTATTATGCATTGTTGGCATGTCAAACTCTTATAAGAATTTATACTGCATGCAGTCATGTTATACGGCATGCATATAAGTTCCATATAGTATTTCTTTTCGAAAAGGGGCCATAATCGACTATCATGATAGACATATATTAGAAAACGTATAAGTGACTCTTGCAAATCTGGCACATTTTTTCTATACGATTTCATGTAAGGAACATGCATGTTTGCAGTATATGAATCATATAATTCTTTTTCATATGGGCATAGTCACTACATATCCAGTCTCAACAGTCACACAACAAACGCAATCTGAAAACTTGATAACTGCTCCGAGGCGCAGAAAGCTCTTTTGGGTAGCGGTGCGCAAGGAATCGTCCACGCGCCTCGCAAAATGTGAAGCCTCATCTGGCATTGCCACGTGGTTTTTATTGACGACACACGCCTCGAAGCATGACTGTTAAATTCTCTGAACACACTACTGTAATGGTGTGCATATAAACCTGCATAAATGACACCTAATCATTACACAAATATCATATGTGTCTAAAAACAAACCGAATGTCCTTGGCGGATGTCTGCACACTCTGGGTGCATTTCTAGTTAAGTATGTGTTCATTAAAATCCATGTAAGACCGGGTCGAGCCGGGAAATAATCGCAACGTTTTCCTGTCAAGGTTTTCTCAATGGATTCTTGTACTGTGGACCATAACGATCAAAATAAGCTTTTGCGCCGTCAAAAAAGTTGTCCGGAATCCAAGATGCCCGCCAGAAATTAAATATGGACACCAGAATACCTAAAACCAGTCCTATGTTGGAGGAAATTGTTCAAAGATCACTTTCTTTGGCCTAATTTGAAAATTATTGTGACGGAAATAATATTCTGTGGCTTAGAGATCATTATCTCATTGTGCAAATCCAGGATGGCTGCCAAAAGAGGTCCCCTATACTAAAAACTGCCATATCCTGATCAAAAACCATAATTCTGGTGTCTATTCATATGTTTCCATGGTCTGAATCCATTTCTGCATGTATTTTGTGAATCTGACCATTTGTTTAATCGTGCAAATCCAAGATGGCCGCCAAATGTGTTCCCCTCAACCACAAACTGTCTTATGTTCGGATCTAGAAGGGCCACAACTATAATTCTGGTGTTTATTCATGTTTCCAATGTCTATAAATATATTAATGCAGGTGGGCTGCAAATCTTATCATTAAGTCTATTAGAAAATCCAAAATGGCAGACGATTCCAGTACCTCTGCTGTGGTGAAACAGTCAAAGACCTGACACAGTATGACATTTCATTTGTAGTCTAGAAACCTAGATGCATGACTCCAGAGAGATAAGAAGAATGTCCGCACACTGCTCCCGTGTTGCTTTTTTTTTATTTTTCTCAAGTGAGCGCTTTCGAGCTTTCGCGCTCTTCATCAGACTTGAATTGAGGTAGACACATGTCATATTTAAAAGGAAAAGTGAATCACATGTTACATCAAACAGGTTCCGATTGGATGGTAGGCCTACACCAGATACCAAGTGCTTCCCAAAGTGTACAGAAATATTTACAAATACATTATACATGAGGCATTATCAAATGTCCAAACATATTTACAAAATATATACAGAATATTTACAGTGCCCTCCATAATTATTGGCACCCCTGGTTGAGATGTGTTAAAAGCCTTAAAATAAATTCAGTGTTTATTGCAGAAGAATACTGTCACACTGAAAATTGTAGGAAAATGTAGCCTTCAACTCAAATGAATTGTAGGAAAATAAAAAAAATCCCTGACTAAAAAATAATTATTTTTCATTAAATCACCTGTTCCACAATTATTGGCACCCTTAACAATTCCCAGGAAATAAATATAATTGAAGCATTTCTGTCATTTCTACAGTAGTTTACAAAGTTTACCAGAGTATGTAGGAACATTTAATTAGTAATTCATCACTTCCTGTTTCCCTGGGGTATAACTATGACGTGACACCGAGGCCATTTCTCTTATCCACTCTTAAACATGGGAAAGACAAAGGAACACAGCATACAAGTGAGGCAGATGTGCGTCGACCTTCACAGGTCAGGCAGAGGCTACAAGAAGATTGCCACTCAACTGCAGCTGCCCATATCTACTGTGAGAGGAATAATTAAGAAGTTCAAAACAACTGGAACAGTGGTAAACAAGCCTGGACGAGGACCCAAGTTTATTTTGCCACCACGCACAGTGAGGAGGATGGTAAGAGGAAATCAAAATATCTCCAAAGCTCACTGTTACAGAATTACAACAAATGGTAGCATCCTGGGGTCACAAAGTCTCCAAATCAACCATCAGGCGCTGTCTACACGCCAACAAGCTGTTTGGGAGGCATGCATGGAGAAAACCTTTCCTCACCCACAATCATAAACGCAAACGTCTGGAGTTCGCCCAGCGGTATTGGGGCTTCAACTGGGACCGTGTGCTTTGGTCAGATGAGACCAAGATTGAGCTTTTTGGCAACAAACACTCTAAGTGGGTCTGGCGTGCCACGAAAGATGCGCATGCTGAAAAGCACCTCATACCCACTGTGAAGTATGGGGGTGGGTCAGTGATGCTGTGGGGCTGTTTCGCTTCCAAAGGCCCTGGGAAGCTTGTTAGGGCGCATGGCATCATGAATGCTTTGAAATGCCAGGACATTTTAAATCAAAATCTGTTGCCCTCTGCCAAAAAGCTGAAGATGGGTCGTCAACTGGGCGGGTCTTTTTTCAGCAAGACAATGACCCTAAACATATGGCCAAATCTACACAGAAATGGTTAACCAGACACAAAATCAAGCTCCTCCCATGGCCATCTCAGTCCCCAGACCTCAACCCCATTGAGAACCTGTGGGGTGAGCTGAAGAGGAGAGTACAGAGGAGAGGACCCAGGTCTCTGGATGATTTAGAGAGATTCTGCAAAGAGGAATGGCTGAAGATCCCTCTTTCTGTCTTTTTCCCATCTTGTGAAACATTATAGGAGAAGATTAGGTGCTGTTTTGTTGGCAAAAGGGGGTTGTACAAAATATTAACAACAGGGGTGCTAATAATTGTGACACACATTATTTGATGTCAAATAATTATTTCTTTATGTGGGATTTTTTTCCCCACTGAATAAATGCACTTGTATTGAAGGTTGGATTTTTCTCTTTTTTTTCCATTAAGGTCCCATATTATTTAGAGAAAAATAATAATAATTGGAAGCTAAAAAACACATCTCAACCAGGGGTGCCAATAATAATGGAGGGCACTGTATATACACATACAAGCATTTACTTTGAAGTTTAAAAAACAAAACATTATATGCTCATGAAGTCTAGGGTGTACAGAGAGATCCATCCAGAGTACTTGAGAACGCATCAGGCCATATGGCCATCATACATTCAAGTACACATGAGGTGTCTAACCCAATCACAAGGTTGGTATTATCATCAAGGAGACTACAGTACATCATTATGTTAAAATCTTCATTACAGTTAATAGGCCTACACATTTTCAAAGGACAAACAGAAGAACAAAAAAAACATTTAGGTAGGATATTCTCACTTTCTCAATCCAGATTGCCTGTCCCTGCTTACTCGGACCAGTATCACACACACACACGCACGCACGCACGCACGCACACCACACACACACACACGCCAAACACAACAAACACACACACACACCACACACACACACACACACACCACACACACACACGCCAAACACACACACACACACACCACACCAAACACACACACACACAAGACGCACAGCAACTCAATAAGTCCTTCCGAGCTTCTAGTCTGGCCAAGCGGTTCTGACTTCAAATTTGTGAGCCCGGTTTACCCACCTATGTCCAAGTAGAAAATAAACATAATGCATTTTTACAGGTATTGTAGTTTCTGAATTCATTCACTTATATCCAGCTACAAATCAAATATCATACTTTTTGCATAGCGTGCATATGGCCATTCCTCAAAGTTGAGGTGGGGCGTTGTGTGCCATTTTTGGATTTTCTTTCAGGAGTCGGATTCATAAAATACCTGCAGAAATTGATTCAGGGACCATGAAAATCTATTGAATAGGCACTAGAATTCCGACACTATTCGTAGAACAGGAGATATCCTACTTCATAGGGCCCACGTCTGACAGCCATCTTGGATTTGGACGATAAAAATTCTGGTTAATGATATGTGAGTCACAGAATACTAATAAAATGCATTATGTTTTCTGAATTCACTCATCTACATTATATCACTTCACTACAATGCATATTTCATTCCTGCTGTGTAGCCAATCTTTCACAATTTCCCTGAAGTGGAGGTGGCTGCATTGTAGTGGTGTGGATCGGCACTGCCCTCACGATCCGATCCGATCACGATTTGGGAGGTAGTAGATCCGTTTCGATTCGATTCTATGTGATCCGATCCGATTCAATTCTACAGTGCATTGCAATGCATTTCATTTCTACTGAACGCAAAGCAAATGCTAATCAGCCATGATGAGGCAATACAAGTAGTCAGATACCGAGCAACAATTTATTGGCTGTTTTCTGTATCAGTCTGTATCAGTCTTACAATGCTTTGAGGTGCTTTTATTTAATTTAACATTCATTTGCTCCCGAAATATCCATGGAAGTACTTGAAACTTAAAAAAATTGCCGGATCGATTCTGGAACTTGCTGGATTGATTCTGGATCGTCCATGCCCCGCATCGATTCGGATCGCCGAATCGATCATTGTTGACACCACTACTGCATTGTTGGCCATTTTGGATTTTCTGATAGAACAAATGGCGAGATTCACAAAATACATGCAGAAACCATGGAAACATATGAATAGACACCAGAATTATAGTTGTGGCCGTTCTAGATCAGGACATAATACAGTTTGTGGTTGAGGGGAACACATTTGGCGGCCATATTGGATTTGCACAATTGAACAAATGGTCAGATTCACAAAATACATGCAGAAATGGATTCACAGACCATAGAAACCTATGAATAGACACCAGAATTATACACCTTTTTCGATCAGGAGATATAACAGTTTGTAGTATAGGGGACCATGTTAGGCAGCCATCTTGGATTTGCACAATGAGCTAATGATTTCTAAACCACAAAATAATATTTCTCTCACTATTAATTTTGAAATTAGGGGAAAGTGATGTTTGAAGAATTTGGTGGAAGATAGGAGTGGTTTTAGGTATTCTGGTGGTCATATTTAAATTCTGGCGGCCATCTTGGATTCCGGACAACTTTTTTGACGGCGCAAAAGCTTATTTTGATCGTTATGGTCCAAAGTACAGAAATCCATTGAGAAAACCTTGACAGGAAAACGTTGCGATTATTTCCCGGCTCGGCCCGGTCTTTTATACACTCTGTGTGTAATAGAATTTACAGTCATCCATTTGTTTGTTTTGTCACCACTTATTCCCAAACTGAGTACAAAGGTGAACAACTCTTTATTAGCAGCTAATAAAAATCGTCATATCACTCTCCTCCTGACACAGTAGTCTAGACATGTGCCCTCCAACATTAGACAACCATACAATGCACAAGCTGCAAATCATAAAGAACAACACACCTGTGACTCCTGACAATTATGGTAGGAACACACATACCATGTGTATATATTCATTTTTATTATTTTTTTTATTTAGCCTTTAATCGGGTAACGGTGGCCAATTGTCCAAGGTGGCAACTTAAAAAGATTACATTACAATAAAAAAGACATATCACAGCTACACCACATATAAACAGACAAAAAGAGCCTATGTTCACATAGACAACTAAAAAGCAGACAGCAAACATCAAGCCATGAAATAAAAAAAAAAAAAAACAATTGCAATGGTCGGTTAATGTTGATTTTTAGAGGTCTTTAAAATCATTTATGGGTGAAAGAACATTCAGAGTGGCTTGACGTTCATGCCAAACTTTGGTGCATGTGGTGAAAAGAAAGTTCTGTTCTTGTTTGTAGGGCATGTAAAAGTAAAAGTCACATACGAATTCAACTGAGATTGTCTCACTATTTCAGAGATTCCAGTTCCAGAGCGTCTGGCCATGAGCTCCATTACTGCATCATCTGCTAGAATCAGCTGGCAGGTGCCTACTGAGATACAGAAGACTCCACACAGGTTCCTGGTCTCTTACCAGAGTGAAGGGACTGAACCAAAGACCATCTCTACTACGTCATGCAGCACAGACATCACAGGCCTGACACCAGGAACTGACTACACTGTTACAGTCTACACAGAGCTCCAACATGGAGGAAGGAGCCAGCATGCTTCTACTAAGATGAAGACAGGTTAGAAATAATTGAATTCTTACACACACACACACACAAACATACATGCACGCACACACAGACACACACATGCACGCACACACACACACACACACACACACACACACACACACACACACACACACACACACACACACACACACACACACACCCACGCGCGCACACACACACACACACACACACACACACAGTTAAAGGCTGAAGAAACTTGTCATTGTTATTGCAGAAGTCCCCCTCTCAGATCTACTGTCTGTGTTGGGCCTGAGGGATCTGCAGGGAGGGAAGCTCACTCTCAGCTCAGTCCTGGAGATCAGCAGTAACACACTGTCTGATACACCACCACAAGGTCTACATGATCTACCATGGAGTTTTTTAAATAAACTGATTGTGTCCAATCTAGATGCAAGAAAGATCAAATGTTCTCAAGACCAACCAATGTACCATTATGGTTTTACTGACAATAATGATGATTCTGGTGGTGTGAACCCTCTAGACTTGATCACTGCCCTTTTCCACTGTGCAGATCCTTTCCTCCAGCAGGAAATGGTCTCCAAAATGTCTATGTGCCAGTTTGCTGTTCCTTTGCTACTGCCAAACTGTGACACACAGCAGAGCACTCTGATGTTGTGGGCCATGAGAGATCTAGTTAAACACTTCAAACACCAGTCTTCATTAGGAGAGGAGAAATTAGTAGAGGCATTTGTGGAGGGCAGAAATAGTGGAGATGGAACTCCCTGTGGTGTCTTTCATTAGAGTAGGAGAGAGTAGTTTGCCTAAATCTCAAACTCTTAACAGGCTGCTCAGCAATACATCTCAACACTGTGAAGCATTTATCCATTATGACATGCCATGTGGTGATGTGCCCAGGAGAATCTCAGAGGGGCTGGTTGAAGTCAGCTGGTACCTGCCATGCGGAAACAAAAACATTGACGTACTCACACAGCCAGTGGCCGTGGCCAACCTGAGAGGAGACAGCAGGTCATTTGAAGCTCAGGTGTCCTTCCTGTGTCAGACCTCAGCTGCAGTCTTCATCTTCAGTGATGACCTAGAGGTTGACTTCAGTCCGTTCACCACCACAGAGAGAAAAGCAGAGCTATTCCTGGTCACCAACTCTCAGAGGAAGGGCTATAACATGGAAAAACTTAGGGAGACCTGCAGAAAACACAACATTGAGGAGGAACATGTGGTAATCAGAAAAAAACAAAATGAGTCTGAATTTGTCAAAATGTTGCGTAATCTTGTAAAGGGAGTTGTTGAAAGTAATTGTGTGAAAACCAACATGTTTAACTTAGCAGATTCAGCTCGAAAGATTGGTATTCTGGTAGATGAAGACTCCAGTGAATGCAGGAATGCCAGACAAAATGCTGAAGAAATCAGTGAAATGGTGAAGAATGTTGCAGTCTTTAAGAAGGAGCAGCTGCCTTTGCATGGAGCCATCTGGAAGGAAATCAGCCAGTTGGAGAAGGAGAGATGCAGAATGAGGAAAGCCAATCGAGAGCAAGAATTAGAACATTACAGGAGTTCACTCAACAGACAAGAACTGGAACTGAGAAAGAGACAGCAACAGAGATATTTATCAGATGCCATGGTCAGGTTTGTTGCTGCAATCTCAGAACAAACAACAGAGCGTCTCTACTTCCTGAAGTGGCTGAAGATGAAGCTAGACACTGTTACCAGACAAAACCTGTCGACACTGAGACAGCAGTACAAAGACTGTTGCAGCAGGAATCCACAGAACAAGGACCAGATTAAAAAGTTAGATGAGCAGATTTCCAACAGCTCTTTGGGTCCTGAGCATTTTTTCAGAGAGTTAGGACAGATTTATGAGTGTGCTTGCTCCCTTCCAGAAGATGACCCAGCCAGACATCAAGTCCAGCACCTTCCTAGTCTGTGTGCCCAGATGCTGCTGGATGGGTTTCCAGTGGAGCTGATGGATGGAGATGCTTCAAACATCCCGATGAAGTGGATATCAGACGTCCTCATTCAGCTGCACCAGCTGGTGGACAAGAAGAGCAGGATCCTGGTGTTGACTGTGTTGGGAGTGCAGAGCACTGGGAAGTCCACCCTTCTCAACACCATGTTTGGGGTGCAGTTTGCTGTCAGCAGTGGAAGATGCACCAGAGGAGCCTTCATGCTGCTGATGAAGGTCTCTGAGGAACTCAGTTCTGAGCTCAAGTGTGACTTCATCATGGTCATCGACACAGAGGGCCTAAAATCACCTGAACTGGCAGCACTGGACACAAGCTACGAACATGACAATGAACTAGCAACACTGTTGATAGGGCTCAGTGACATCACTATTATCAATATTGCCATGGAGAACAACCAAGAGATGAAAGATGTTCTACAGATTGTGGTCCATGCCTTTCTGAGGATGAAGGAGGTTGGGAAGAAGCCCAGATGTCTGTTTGTGCATCAGAATGTGTCAGACATGTCTGCTCATGATAAAAACATGAGAGACCGGAATAAGCTGGTGGAGCAGCTCAATGAGATGACTCAGGCAGCAGCTAAAATAGAGAAGAGAGAAGTCAATACAAAGTTTACTGATGTGATGAAATATGATCCTTATAAAGACAGCTACTACATCCCTGGACTGTGGCATGGAACTCCCCCAATGGCGCCAGTGAATACTGGTTACATTGACGATGTTTATGAATTAAAGAAGAATTTGATTTCTCTCTTAAAATCTGATACAAAAGAAAACAATAATGCAGAAGAGTTTGTGCAATGGACTGAGAGCCTTTGGGATGAGGTGAAATATGAGAACTTTATATTCAACTTTAGAAACAGTCTGGTTGCAGACGCCTACTCAGATTTATGTAAGAACTACAGCAGCTGGGAGTGGGCATTCCAGTCGGAGATGAACAATTGGCTCATTGCCAAGAGAACAGAGATATCCAATTTTGGAATGACTGAAAAGAAAGTTAAAATCAGTCAACTTAAGACTGTATTAAGCAATTTGGTGCAGGAGGCCAAAGCCAAATCACTTAAAGAAGAGTCGAAAATCCAAGACAATATTCAGCAATATTTCAAGCAAAATAACTACAAGGTTGCTCTGGTAGAAAAATACAGACAGGATTTTCAAACCAGTGCCTCAACTTTAAGACAACAGACGGAGAGGTCTGTAAACCAACAAAGTTTTAGAACAGGCTGTTGAAATGAAATTACACTGATGCACACATCAAAGATCTCCTCAATTTTATATTGGTGGAAAGATTAAAGATATATCTGATGAAGGTGAGGCTAATCTTAAAATTTCATATAATTGGATTTGCAGCAAGTTGCTTCCAGAAAGCACACAATGACTTCAATTCCCGCAATGACCCACAAGGGCATCTGAAGCAGTCTAAGCACACATTTTCTTGAACAATTTTTTTTAGCATTATTCAATGAAAAACGACCATTGTTTTAAAGAAAGCTCAACAATTTGCAGAGACATGTGTGAAACCTGCAGTCTCAGGACTATGGTGTCTGCGACACCCTTGGCCAGGCAATAGGCAAGATTGAAATTGAAGACAGGAGATGAGGGGAAGCGATCTGACAACACAAGAACAAATATTCCAGTTTGCTGTATTGATAGAAACAACAGCTGCTTGGAACGGAAAAATCTTTTGACAAAGTACAACAAATTCACCACATCACATGAGGCATTTGTGAAGGACTGGATTAAGCAGCATATCATCATTATAATGTCTGAAAGGTGACCCAGCTGCCATGCAACTCCGGAGAGAGAGCGGTTTCTGCTCTCGATATTGTGCGGGAAAATAAACCAAAGCAATCACCATGTCTTCAGGGACAATAAGGTCATCATAGGAGTTCATCCAAACACAGTTCTGCGTTTGCCCTGAAGCATCAGCTCGGCCCATCCCAAGAGATGCTGTAGGACAACTTCCTGATGTCTCATCAGATGCCTGACACAAGACCAGTTCATCTTCCTACCTCCATGAGTTCATCACGGATATGGAACGAGTCTTTGACAGACGGAATACAGCAGAACAAACAGTGAAATGATCACTGAAAGAATTGAGGAAACTGCCCTTCTAAACCACATGATCTGCTCTTTCTTCCAGTGTGTGTGGCTGTGGACATCAGTGTCCCTTCCCCCCCCCCCCTTTTGTTCTGGGACTCCTTGTGAATTCAGGAGGACAGGGCCACAGAATACACTTCGCCAGCATGCACAGAGACCTTGAAGGTTTGCTGGCCGTTATTTGACTTTCTACCAAGAAAACTCCTACCAGATATATGCACAACTGCAGTCATTAGTAATGGTCAGCATTTAAGAGTTTCAGCAACAAGAGGTGACTGGCATCCCCGTATTAGAGAGTACAGAGAGATCTACCCAGACGTGGGACATGTAGCAGGCGATGCCCGCAGTGATGGCCTGGGTCGAGACTACTGGAAATATGTGCCGTAACGAAGTTCAACAAAGGAACTGGCTGAAGCTTATGGTGCAAAGCCTGCACGACATCCCAGCGGACTGGAAGAAGCTCACAGGACAGGATGCACTGATATGCCTGAACGATAAACATTTGATTATGGAACTCGAGCTGGAACGACAGATGACGGGAAGATGCCTCGAGAGATTAAGATGCGCTGGCAGGTCTGTATTGAAGTCATTTAATATGAAGACTAGTGCAGGAAATAACAACCGTTAGTTTGTGATTATTGACTGTTGTACATTAGAACAGTTTTTTTAGAGTAATTAATGCTGAGGCGAGGTCACATTTCACAAGTTTGTATAAAAATATAGAGCTATATAAGATCGTCTGTCTGCTTTACGGATCATTAAGACAATGAAGGGAGTGGCGGTTTTTGGGACTTTTGTTTTGTTAAGTTTTTGAAATGAATTTTTTCTATTTGGCTGTTTCATCAAATGATAATATCTGCTGATGTCCTCACTCTGCCTTTTATTTTTGACATTTTCCCATAATCTATGCGGGCTTAACGCCCTTTTGCATGGGCCACCACTCAGCGTGCCCTTCATTTTTTTTTTTTTGCTCTACTGTTGATCTCCAAGCGATTTTGAAACGCGACCAGATGTTTTATTACGACAGCTCCCTGTTTTAGATTTTGTTTTTCAATCCTGAAGGGCTATATTGATTCTTTCCATTTTCCCATAGACTTAAGTTACAACGCAGGAGTTCACAAAAAAATAGACAGTTGTGTTCACATATCATTCTCTGTAACTACAGTCAGTTCACCACATTTGAATAAACTAACTTCATTATTGAATACCATATCTAATATAGGCAATAAAACCTAACCAATATCACTGCTTCAATTTCCAAGGCATGTAATTGGATTGATATCAATATCATAACTGGATGAGGCACATCTTTTGATAAGTATCGACAAACAATATATATTACTCTCTGGAAACTACAGGCAGAGTTCACATTTCTCATGTTTTGTGATTTGCATCACATATTCGTATAAGTTGAGACGCCAGTCCTCTGACACAAACTTGAAGAATTAAAGTTTTACACACATACTAGTTTTTGAATCAGTGTTGTTTCAATAAGTTCCAGTTGTTATTTGATTCATACTTCAATAAACTAACAATCCAAATCATAATAACTTGAGTGGTGGTTTATTCTATCACTCTTGTACTGCGGTCATGAGAGATGATATTACAAATAAACAACTGTGGCTGTGAACAAGTCTACACTTATGCTCTACTGTCCTAGAATGACTTTTTACTTTTTTCTACGGGACTACCCTAGTACAACACAGACAACGTAAAGAGAACGTTTTGACTTTTTATGGTTCTCTAAAGGTTTGGCGTTATTAACCAAAGCCAAATTGTACTCACTTAGAAACGTTCCCTTTGGTTACATGTTAAACAAAACCAAGCAGCCATTGGTTCACGGTTCGGTTCCTGGATTACGTTTCGGAGTACGTAATTTTTCTTGGTTCTGTTTTGGTTCTCTACACTGGGTTGCCAGGAAACGTTTACAATTTAAGTTCCCACGAATGGGAACGACTATATGTGTGCGTTCTACCATTCCATTCCCTCGCCGTTCTCAAAGGTCCGACTCACCGTACCTTTATTGCCTTTTTCCAATGTTTGTTCCCACTCATCGTATCTTCCCATATGGTTTCCCATAATACGCTTGATGGTTACATTATAAGGTTCTGGTCACGTCCTGACTTCCCTAGACGATGCTCCTGATGTTCCCCAACAACGTTTGTTTTAGTACTGTGTTGTCTTAGAAAAGCATAAGCAAATGATGACTGTCCACTTCCACCGATTAAATAATATCCACGTCTACAACATCTACATATTAGTAACAGTACATTGTTCCTCCAGATTTAATCACATGTACCACAATACTATATTTTTTTCTTCATTCCACTTTCATTCATTTAACCATTCAACTTGGTTGGGTTGATCGTAAACAGTTTGGCTGTGCACAACAACATCACACAAAAGAACACAGTGGTGAGTGAAAGCAGCCATAACTTGAGAACCTTGTACAAACACCCCTTTGCCCGGGTAACAAGCAGGCCCTTTCACAACCATCTGATCTGATCATCAGCGCCTGGCCAACACACTAATTACTTAGGGCTGGTATCAATCATGAACCTTCAAAACATTGCTTAGCACCTGAAAAACTCCTAATCAATCTGGTCACATGGTACTCTTGAGCCTGTATATAAACCTGCTGTCAGAGTGCTTTAGTTATTTGCCTGCCTGCCTGCCGGCTGGTCAGCATGGCACAGCATAGCGCTTGTTTAACTGCTTTGCAAGCAAGCTAATAGCGCCTTTGGCTTATGGCATTTGTTAGCTACATCTTGTGTCTTGCTTTGTGAGCTAGTCAATAACAGCACATGTTACATTGCTTGCGCCATTGTGCACTTGATATAGATGGTATGATTATCTTTAAACTTCATTAAGGAAAACATTTGGTATTAATCCCCACTAAATTGTGTTCATACATGCTCAGCTGATATTTCTCTCACATTGTGGTGCAGTACGGCATATACTGATGTATAAAATATAGACATCATACGTGTTTTCAAGAACTTATATTACCACACTAAGACAGCAGTGTGCCAAACTGATGCCAGGCGCAGGGTGTTTCAGTGATGGTGGAGGATGGGAGGTCCTTAAGTACCATGATCAGGGTACCTCAACTATGGTGAGAGATAGTGGGGCAGGACCAAAACACATTCACAATAATAAACAAGGTTGGGGGAACATCAGGAGCATGTTTAAGGAACCAAATATGCAACCAACAAGGTTAAGGGAACCATATGGGAACGGCAAGGGAACAAACATGACATGAACAGGAATAAAGTGACGGTGAGAGAACAATAAGGGAACGGAATGGGAACTACACATATAACATTCTAGGAACGAAAATTAAACTTTCCTGCCAACCAAGTGAGAATGGAAAAATAACCAAAAATGACTCTCTGGGGACGTACCCAGAACTAAACTGGAACCAATGGCTTGTGTTCCAGGAACCTTCGTAGAACTAAAAATTGTTAGTAGGGTATACTTGTATTGGAAAGACTGAAGATGGAAGTTAGCCTCATTGCTAGATTCTTGTGTATTTTGCGATGTTTAAATGTTACAGTATGTGCTTTTCCAAGTGACACCTCACCCATCCAAGGGATAGCCCCCAGTGGCTCCCCGAGGGAGCAGTGCTGCAGGGTAACCTCAGTCATGGAGGAGGATGGGGGACAGTAGAGTACCATGCTCAGGGTACCTCAGCCATGGAGGAGGATGGGGGACAGTAGAGTACCATGCTCAGGGTACCTCAGTCATGGAGGAGGATGGGGGACAGTAGAGTACCATGCTCAGGGTACCTCAGTCATGGAGGAGGATGGGGGACAGTAGAGTACAATGCTCAGGGTACCTCAGTCATGCAGGACGATGGGGGACAGTACCATGCAGGAGGATGGGGGACAGTAGAGCACCATGCTCAGGGTACCTCAGTCATGGAGGAGGATGCGGGGAGAGCACTGGTTAGTTACTCCCCCCACCAACCTGGCAGGTCGGGATGCATGGTTTACTCCTGAAAGTTGTCCCTATTGGTGTTTCTTCACACAGAATTATTAGGTGAAACTAGTATGAATAAAGTACAAATTGTACATGGCATTTACAGATAATGTGTATGATACAATTACTTTTCGTAGTATGCTTCATATTATGTTCATATGTTAAGAAATTCTCTGCATTTATACATGTATTATTGAAAATATAAAATGTGATAAAAGTATAACTTGTAGTTAGGATTTTTGCTTTCTGTGTTTCTGGTTAAACTGTGGTTAAAACTCTGTTCTGTGAGCTCTTGCTGTGAATTATGTGACATCTGTACCATGAGGAGACTTCTCTCCCAAGGTTGTCCCAGACGAGTTACCACTTAGCAGAACTATGACCTTTTATGTTTATTCTTCCTGTTAGCTGAACTAATGACCTTGTATGTTCATTCTTCTTTGACGTGTTTCTCCATCAGAGGGGGCCTCCGTGGAAGTTCTACATCAGAGAAGCCGTCCGTGGAAGGAACGAAACGATAGTTGCTTTACTGTGTTAGCTACTTTGTTGTTTTGCAATACAATTTCCCATTCACAAAAACCCAAGTTTGCTATGGCAATCAACTACGCTTTCGAGAAACACACTCCAGTGTAGTCACAGCAGCCTAAGTCGTTAAGGACGCCTTTTCTGACACCTTATCTGACATTTGTATGGATACTCTATGAAGGACTGTCATTGTATACAACTTCAGCAATTGCCAAAACTTTGTATGTTTCATTTTACACTAATCTACCAAAACAAATACAAAAAATCATATAGGCCTAAATCTTTAAGAATTCATATAAAACTTGTAAGAATTGTGTATGAATTTTGTATATCTTTTCCGTATGGGACACTCTACATGAAACATAATCGACAAATCAATAGCCAGTCACAGGGCACACATTCACACCCAATCAAAGACACAGACAATATGAGGTATTGAGATATTGAATAAAGCTTCTGTCGTCAATGACATCTTGCTTCCCATCATAAGGCCACAAGCACAAGCGAGGACGGGAGGTTAGGATAATGGAAGGTACCGTGTGTGTGTGTGTGGTGTGTGCACGTGCGTGTGTGTGTGTGTGTGTGTTGTGTGTGTAAATAATCATAATCAAGCATATTTTCCACCATAGCGCTGTCATTTTCCACTATGTCTCATTGCAGTGTGTGTGTGCATATATGCTTGCGTGTGTGTGTGTGTGTGCGTGCCTCATCCAGTTAAGTCTAATGTTCACTAGGTGTCACTAAAGCACACAATGGAATGATCCCAGACTGGCAGGAGAAAATGTGTGTGTGTGTGTGGCACGCACGTGTGGTGGGGTAGACTGTCCATTGAAAATGTGTTTCTGGTGAATGGCAGTCAGTGAGTGGTTTTAATATGCGACCTTGCCTCCTCCACTTGCTTCTCATCATGAATGACATCACTGACAACAGCATTATATTTCAATATCTTGCAAAAGCTCTATTGTAAAGGCAAGGTCACATATTGGGATGCACCCACAGATCCTTCTAAAACCGTCTAACATACTTAGCATACTTAACACCAGGAAATGGACAGAGCGACGAGCCAATCATATCACACGCAGTGTTGCCAGAGGTGTCTGATCACTTCCAGTTCCAAACGGTGCTCAAAAAAAACCAGTGAACTCAATTCCACACCCTATTTTCAACCAATTGTGATGTCTATGGGCATAAAACTACTGGAAAAACCTGCCCAGTGGCCATTTTGACCGATTTCACCCGCAGACAGCAATCCCAAGAAGCCCAATTGGGCGGATAACCACCCAATCTGGCAACACTTTACACACATGTGATATCGTCACCACTAAAGTTCCCTCCTGACCAGTTCTACCTGTCTCTCTTCTAACACACACACACACACACACACACACACACACACACACACACACACACACACACACAGCTACACACACACACACACACACACACACACACACACACACACACACACACACACACACAACACATTTCAGTTTCACAGCTCAAGAGGATACCGATACAGCAGCAGGTACGGACGACATGTCTCACCTACACAGCAGAAGACTAAAAGATTTATATTACTGTAGCTGTAGCCAACACATTTCAAATGCAATGCAGGACAGGAGGTGTGGTGTGTGTGTGTGTTGTGTGTTGTGTGTTGTGTGTTGTGTGCGTGTGCGTGTGCGTGTGCGTTGTGCGTGTGTGTGTGTGGTGTGTGTGTGTGTGTGTGCGTGTGTGTGTGTGTAAGAGAGAGGGGGGGGGGGTGTCGAGCATTATGCACTTCATCTCTGCTGCACTTTATGCAGCATGGGATGGGGGGGTCAAACACTGGTGTCACTTTTGCATTATTGCACTTTACTTGAGAACCTGGCTGCCGTTTGTACCCCAAACACAATTTTGTTGCCTTTTTGACAATGACAATACATTCTTGCATCTTGAATCTTGACAAAGGCAGAGGCACGCACAACACATTTCAGTTTACTACTGTAACACGTTCTTTGTGTTAACGTGTAAACCTACAGTTTAACACATTTCAGCTAAATGCCAGGCTTGATGTGTTGTGATTCATGTTTACACGCAAAATCTATGTGAGCTTGAAACGCATTTCAAACTACTTACAATATTAGTCTAGGCAGGATTTCTGAAAAGGTGCTTATTTAAGGTCCTGAAGGCAAATCATGTTAATTTTCGGCATACAACTGATTTAGGGGTATTCAAGGGTGCTGAATCCAAATCTGCCGTATGCCGGACGCAAAAATGTACCGAAATGCCTCAAAACGGGCAAAATCCAATATGGCCGCCGCCACCCTGTTAAAATCCTGCAATCACTTTTCTTTTGGACTAAATAAGGTATGAATTTGAAAATAGCACTTATTTTTATGTTTTCAGACATGGGGAAAGCCATTATGTCATCAGATTTAAGCTCAGATTGGAGGAAAATGCTTATGTCATTGGCTGGCAGCCATTTTAAAAGCAGAGAGCCTCATATTGTCAACGATTTTTAACATTCTTACTAATCTTTCAAGATCCACAGAAAAAAAGGCTCTTTGTTTCTGTGAACACAAATACTACAGAAAACTGCACTGAACTGTCTACTTTCACCTGAAAAAAGAAGTTTGTGTCTACCTTTTTCCATTCTTTAGTTATGGGCAGTAGAACATGGGATGACACCACAAAAAAACACTGATTTTTGACCCCAAAATACTGCACTTCTCACTGCCCATATTTTTGCTTTAAGGACATATTGTCTTTGATAGTGTTCATGTTTGATATACAACATTTTCAGGGGGTTGAAGGGTGCTTAATGCCTTTAATTCCCATAGTACATCAAAATGAAGGAATCCAATATGGCCGCCGTCACCAGTCTACAGTGTACATTTCTTTGATTACACAAGGTAAACTCTTAAGTAGGCCTACATTATGTAGCATCAGGTTTTCATACAAGGAGAATTAATTTCCATACTTAGATTTAAGATAGATATCAAAGGAAATTATTTCAGTGTAGACTGAATTCATGTTTGCAACAGGAGGTTATCTTTTCCATAAATTGAACATTTGTATTTAAATCTCTCCCTATTTCAATTACACTTTTAATGCATTATACCATGACAAATGTTCCCACCTCAAACCACCACACAATGTTTCCACACCTCTTCACCCATAAAAAATAAATGACCACCAGAGTCTGAAATCGAATATTTTCCAATATTTTGTGTGTGTGTGTGTGTGTGTGTGTGTGTGTGTGTGTGTGTGTGTGTGTGTGTGTGTGTGTGTGTGTGTGTGTGTGTGTGTGTGTGTGTGTGTGTGTGTGTGTGTGTGTGTGTGTGTGAATATATACACATAAAGGACATACTCAGGCTGGTATTGCACATCAGTCATCCAAAGTTATTGCATATATTGTCTTGCTTAATGTACATATTTCAGCTGAGATGACCACTCTGTGACAATTATAACCATTAATTACAAGGCTGGCCTTTGTTCTGTAGTACGACGAGAATTCAGCTCAACACATTGCACTGTATCAATTATTTCACAACAACCGGAGGATGGAAGGAGATCAGGGGAACAAGAGATTGTAATGAACAGTCAGACAGTCCATGTGTGTGAAATGTGGTTTTAGTCTTTGGTCCTTACTTTGATGATACATCTGTAGTGCCAATGATACATCTGTAGAGACCCAAGAACTCAGAACCAGGATAATGTCCAAGACAATGTTTTAGCTCTGTGACAGTGGGAAGTTCAGAGAGGGCTAGGTCTATTCTCGCTATAGGTGTGCCTCCTGAAGGCAGCAATGATCTCTTTGGTTTTCTTTTCATTCAGAGCTAGAGAAATTTGTCTCGGTCTCTGTACACCAGGCTGCCACCTTCACTCCCTTTTGCTGGCCATGCTGCAGTCATGGACGGATAGACCTTAGATGGGGGCTCAGCATGCAGCCATGTGGGGATCCAGCCCTGCTGAACAGGGGAGCAGGAGGAAAAGAGAGTCTGTCTGTTATCTTCTGTTGGTAGAATTGTGCAAGTATAGACTTTAAATTGGCCTAGTTAAAATATACTGGAATGTACATCTGCAGTGTATCAATAACGGTGCTCAACTGGAGAGAGAGCCAAAGGCAGGCAGAAGAGCAAGTGGTAGTTTTAAGGTGCCTAGGCACAGAAATGGGCACTTCCCTGTCTTTCTCACAGCACATGAACACAATACTCAAAAATGGACTGCTAATTAACCCATTTTGTCCTACGCCCTTTTTGGGAAAGGGTGCCCTCTTCCCATTAAATCCGCAATGTCTCAGCCTCTGAAGCACATACAAACATGAAATGAGTTACATTTAAAAGCCAATACCCTCCCCTTGCATTGTAATATGTTCATTCAGCTCTAACATACCCACATAGTTAATAAAACAGCTAAAATCTCAAGATCCTGAAAAACCTATATGTGTTTCCAGGACACAATGGGTTAAGTTATACGAGGAGGAGGTATCAAAAATCAGAATGTCCTTGCTGACTTGGAATGTCCTTTTTTGAATATTGTGTTCATGTGCTGTGAGAAAGACAGGAGGGTGCCCATTTCTATTAACCTTGCGCACCATCCTACGTAGTTCCGCCAAGAGACTTGACTCCACACTACTTCTGATACCAGTTTATAGGCCTATATATACCAAATATATATGCACATACAGTCACCCTCCTCTACTCTAACCAAAATTGTTTACTTGGTATACTAAGTTAACCTATTCCTAATCACCCCTCCTTGAGTTGCTGAATTGCAGCAACTGCTTGACTCCATGTACTCCATGCCACTTCTTGCAGATGCAGTGTTGGATGAGGCAAGCACAAGTTGTGATGTCTTTGTGTGCCTTGAGAATACATGAGTTCTAAATTTTGTTTATAACCTGACTGCGAACCTAGCCGCGCACAACTCAGCCTCTGATTGTTGGAAACCGCTGTCTGTCAAAAAAAAAAATAGCTCACGTGGTTGGCTGCCAGTGTCTTGCCCCTCTTCATAAGATTGTGTTGATAAACAATGAGAACCCATGTATAAGTGGCAGATACAGGACCAGTGGGACTAAAGCCCTGTTCAATACCACCCATCCCACTTCGGTGACTGGCAGGAGGATAGGAAGGGGTATGTGGGCCTGACTCAATATAGAGATTTGATAATGTGGGGCATTTTATGTAACCATGTGACATCTGAATTAGATAGGACTGATCATTGCAAAACGTCATACTTTGCTTTTGTTGCATTTGCAGCCAAAGTGCCATGCAGTGCATGATATTGTGTGTCCTGCCAAATCACTGGAGAGGAGGAGGTTGATAGGCCTAATGGTTGGGAATGAGTTAACATATATCAAGTAAATTCCTCACAATAACATAAACTGTTTTGATCCACGTTTCACCTTTCCACCATTCAAAGATATAATGTAAACACCGCAATAAAATCGGCAAACAATGAATTCCTAATGCACAAAATGTAGATGTGCATATTATATTTAGGCACATTCAGACTTATGTGTGTAAATTTGTCTCATAATGGAAGAGGTGGATTGAGGTGGACATATTGCATCATGTTATAATAAGCATTAAAATAAAAGTGGAAGTAGAGGAAAAAAAAATCATTCAAAAGAACAGCTTATTGACATGAAAGTCAACTGTCACTTGTAAACATGAATTCAACCTATGAAATCATGTCCTTTGATTCTAATCTTTAATCTGAGTATGGAGATGAATTCTCCATGTACTGTATGTCAACCTATAGCTACAATGTAATTAAGAGTCCACCTTGTCTGGTGATGGCGTCCATATTCGATTAATTCATTTTGAGGTAGGCCTATTAAAGAGGTTTTGAGCCTAATACACAGCATATTTGAATAAAGCACCCTTCAAGACCCCTGAAAATGCTGCATATCAAACATGAACACTATCAAAGACACTTTGTCCTTAAAGCACAAATGTGGGTTGAGACAAGTGCAGTATTTTGGGGTCAAAAAATATTGTTTTTTTTTGGTGTCACCCTATGTTCCTGTTGCAATCATGAATTCAGACTACACTGAAATAATTTCCTTTGATATCTATCTTAAATCTGAGTATGGAAATTAATTCTCCCTGTATGAAAACCTAATGCTACATAATGTACTTAAGAGTTTACCTTGTGTAATCAAAGAAACATACACTGTAGACTGGTGACGGCGGCCATATTGGATTCCTTCATTTTGATGTACTATGGGAATATACATTTATTTATACATCATATTGGCATTAAGCACCCTTCAAACCCCCTGAAAATGTTGCACATCAAACATGAACACTATCAAAGACAATATGTCCTTAAAGCAAAAATATGGGCAGAGAGAAGTGCAGTATTTTGGGGTCAAAAATCAGTGTTTTTTTGTGGTGTCATCCCACGTTCTACTGCCCATAACTAAAGAATGGAAAAAGGTAGACACAAACTTCTTTTTTCAGGTGAAAGTAGACAGTTCAGTGTAGTTTTCTGTAGTATTTGTGTTCACAGAGACAAAGAGCATTTTTTCTGTGAATCTTGAAAGATTAGTAAAAATGTTAAAAATCGCTGACAATATGAGGCAAAATGGCTGCCAGCCAATGACATAAGCATTTTCTTCCAATCTGAGCTTAAATCTGATGACATAATGGCTTTCCCCATGTCTGAAAACATAAAAATAAGTGATATTTTCAAATTCATACCTTATTTAGTCCAAAAGAAAAGTGATAGCAGGATTTTAACACGGTGGCGGCGGCCATATTGGATTTTGCCCGTTTGAGGCATTTCGGTACATTTTTGCGTCCGGCATACGGCAGATTTGGATTCAGCACCCTTGAATACCCCTAAATCAGTTGTATGCCGAAAATTAACATGATTTGCCTTCAGGTGTCAACTTTTTGGAAAAATGACCCTGACTATATGTGCACTGTGTTCAAATGGTGTCATGCATTGAAATTTTAAATCTGAAACCTTTTCATCTTCCTCAGCTATGCTGTACTCCATGCAGAGCAAGATCATCTAGACACTCTACCTGCCTCACACCTCTCTCCAATATGGGGCCTCCCAGGGCCGGTTCTAGTAAACTTGGGGCCCTAGGCGAGCACCCACTTCCCCTTTTGTGCATTTAGAAACTGTCACCTGTAAACATATTGCCATACATCTGATTGAACACAGCTAATCTGCGTTGTGTCCATGCATAATCATCATCAATGTGTTGAGTGTAAAGAGGTTTTTCTGTTTGACATTCTAACTCTGTGGGACATATTGGGCATTTTTGGAGCCCCCAAGACATTTGGCGCCTTTGGCGACTGCCTGGTGTGCCTATACCTAGCGCCGGCCCTGGGGCCTCCCTGTTAGTGTGAAGTTGAGTTTCTCCTGTCGTGGGTGACAGCCAGTGTTGCTGCTGTCCTGTCATGACGTCCCGGCGTGTGTGTGTGAAGCCTCTACAGCAGGAGTGACGACTGTACCTTGAGACTGTGAGGTAAGACCCACACACACACACACACACACACACACACACACACACACACTAGACTACAGAGGAGGATGGTGGCGGAGACAGGTCTTGATGCTGGAGAACATCCAGACTCACACCCTGTCTGTCTGTCTGTCTGTCTGTCTGTCTGCCTGCCTGTCTGTCTTTCAGGAACACACTATGGCTACTGCGGTACACTCACACCAAGGTAAGACACACCACTGTGGCTGTGTGCGTGTGTGTAAGGGGTCCATCGAGAAATGATCCACACTCTAGTAATATTGGGGTGTTTAACTGGGGAGGCCTGATTACCTAATTAGAGAGGCCTGATGGTTTAATTGGGGAGGCCTGATGACCTAATTAGAGAGGCTTGATGGTTTAACTGGGGAGGCCTAATGGTGAGGGAGTAGTAGAATAGAGTAACTTTATTGGTTTATCAGTATTTATTTATTGGAGTTGGTCACAGAATCCTGCTGGTTGCTGGCTGGAACCAATAGTAATCCTTAGGGCCTTCATTCTACCCAATAGTAATCCTTAGGGCCTCCATTCTACCCAATAGTAACCCTTAGGGCCTCCATTCTACCCAATAATAATCATTAGGGCCTCCATTCTACCCAATAGTAATCCTTAGGGCCTCCATTCTACCCAATAGTAACCCTTAGGGCCTCCATTCTACCCAATAATAATCATTAGGGCCTCCATTCTACCCAATAGTAACCCTTAGGGCCTCCATTCTACCCAATAATAATCATTAGGGCCTCCATTCTACCCAATAGTAATCCTTATTGGTCGAATACACCGGCCGCGATGAGATTCAAGCGATTTGAGTTTTTGAAGCGACTAGAATATGTCCGTTAAAAGCAGAATGCAAGCATTTCAACATTCCGATTGGCTGTGGTGGCTGTTGCTGAACCGTGTCATAGCTAATTTGCATAATATTCTCAGGAGTTCCACTTCAAACTGTCGCTCTCGTCACGCAAATCGCCTCTAGTGGCCCGAATTGCTTTGGTCGCGCGACTCGCTCAGGTTGCGGCCGGTATATTCGTGCGGTTAGGGCCACTGTCCAATAATAGGCCTTAGGGCCACCATTCTACCCAATAGTAATCCTTAGGGCCACTATCCGATAATAGGCCTTGTGTGAATCTAGGCATGGGGACCTCCCAAATTATTTTTGTTGATAATGGGGCACCTAAGTGTCCACCCCTTCCGAGCAGCTCATGGGGCTGGATCAAAGCTATTTTCCGATCCACCTCACGGATCCCCGACGATCACACATATGCTGTGCCTCAGAATTAATAACAACCAATGGTGTGCTTGTTGACTTCAGTTGGCAAGCGATTTTTTAGTCTAGCATGTCGCTAAGCTAGTGAGAGTCAATGGATCTGTGTAGCATGCTACAATGCTATACGGATCCATTGACTTTCACTAGCTTAGCGACATATTCCCTCTTTTAACTTGTCTTAAAGCAAGACAACCCTTACCATGAAAAACAAGACACTTTACCACCTTTATAAACCCCAGCCAATGATTTTAACTGTATTAAGCCCCAAAATAGTGGCGTACCCCTTTAACTCTCATTCAAAATGTTGAGAGCGCCAGCCCCACGGATCGGAAGTAGAAGGGCGTAACTTAGGTGCCCCATAGCAATGGATAGGCTTATGGTTGGGGGTCCTTATATGGCCTTTGGTGATTTGGTGGGGCCCTTAGCTACTGCCTTTTCTGCCTATTGGTAGACCCGACTCTGTTGAAGGTTGGAGTGCCCCTGAGCAGAGAGTGTTTATGGGTAGTACGAGAGAGGAATCTCGTGACTTTTTCCGGGTGGTACTGTCCACTAAGTGGTGCCATCCAGACAGCGCAGAGGAGCGCCAAGGAGCGCAGAGGCTGTTGAAATGAATGGGGTCCCATGGAGCTCAACCACGATGCTGCCATTGCTTTGAGAGAGAATTGGTATCATCGTTTCATTTTATTTTTCCAAAAGGCAGGATAGATTATCCTTTCAAACAGCACTTAGTTTGAATGTTTAAACTCGCTGGATCTTTGTAAAATTCGTCTTTATTGTCAGTATGACATCACTTGTGGCTTCACACACTGCGTTTGGATTGGTCGCCCGGCTGCATTGCTGTGATCACGACGACTGTAAAGCAATTTTGTTAGCAAGATGCTAACGGAGCCTGACTCATAAATGCCAAAGCTGTAGGAAATCAGAAGGACATAACTCCCAGGTTATTGTACATTTAATTGAAATCCACATTGGTTTCTCTGAACTTACAGTAATATTGTCAAGTTTTTGCCGACAGCGAGCACAATTGTCAGTTATTAGAGCCAGCCTTATTGGCTCTGCTGTCTCGACAGCGCTCCCTAGGTGAACTGCAGGCACGGATTGGACACTGTATGTAAACCCACTGTGCCCTGAGGAAGTCACCTAACCCCTCCTTCCTCCAGGGGACTGGAACTGGAGGGTAAATGTCACATTGCGAATTGAGGGTTGTTTTGGGGGAGTTGGTGGGTGTTGAGTTTAAGTACAGTGTGGACAAGGGATCCTTGGGGGGAATGCAGGAGAGAGAGAGAGAGAGAGAGAGAGAGAGAGAGAGAGAGAGAGAGAGACCAGGCAACTGAATGTGAGGCGAATACCTCAGCGAAGAGTGTGCATTGTCAACCTCCCAATATCCAATGCAGGAGGACCACCTGCAGTGTTGCCAGATTGGGTGGGTGCCCGCCCAATTGGGCTACTTGGGATGCGTGTCTGCGGGTAAAAACGAGAAAAATTGACCATTTGGTGTTTTTTTTGTTTTTTTTCAGCCGTTTTGGGCCCATAGAAGTCAATGTAATTTGTTGTATTTGGGCGGAATTTAGCGCATTTTGGCGGTTTTTGAGAACCGTTTCGGCGTGATTTGATCAAACACATCTGGCAACACTGACCACCTGCACCATCATTGCGCAGAATGCTGTAGCACTCCTGTCCTGTCATGTGAGCTTCTGTATGTGTGTGCTGTAGAACTCCTGTCGTGTGAGCTTCTGTATGTGTGTGCTGTAGAACTCCTGTCGTGTGAGCTTCTGTATGTGTGTGCTGTAGAACTCCTGTCGTGTGAGCTTCTGTATGTGTGTGCTGTAGAACTCCTGTCGTGTGAGCTTCTGTATGTGTGTGCTGTAGAACTCCTGTCGTGTGAGCTTCTGTATGTGTGTGCTGTAGAACTCCTGTCGTGTGAGCTTCTGTATGTGTGTGCTGTAGAACTCCTGTCGTGTGAGCTTCTGTATGTGTGTGCTGTAGAACTCCTGTCGTGTGAGCTTCTGTATGTGTGTGCTGTAGAACTCCTGTCGTGTGAGCTTCTGTATGTGTGTGCTGTAGAACTCCTGTCGTGTGAGCTTCTGTATGTGTGTGCTGTAGAACTCCTGTCGTGTGAGCTTCTGTATGTGTGTGCTGTAGAACTCCTGTCGTGTGAGCTTCTGTATGTGTGTGCTGTAGAACTCCTGTCGTGTGAGCTTCTGTATGTGTGTGCTGTAGAACTCCTGTCGTGTGAGCTTCTGTATGTGTGTGCTGTAGAACTCCTGTCGTGTGAGCTTCTGTATGTGTGTGCTGTAGAACTCCTGTCGTGTGTGCTTCTGTATGTGTGTGTTTGTGTTCGTGAGATTAACACTACTGCTTTATTTGTACAGCCATGTGTTTTTGTACAGCCATGTTACAATGAAAAGTCAAACAGCAGAATTGATTTCTATAATGTAAACTTGTTTCCGAAACAATGAACAAATAAAACAATATTTTAAAATGGCAAGGAAGGGGGCACAGCTAATTCACGGCTGAAGCACAACTACAAATACCCTAAACTCGCCTGTGCCTCCACTCTACAAATACCCTAAACTCGCCTGTGCTTCCACTCTAAACTCGCCTGTGCTTCCACTCTTTAAATACCCTAAACTCGCCTGTGCTTCCACTCTTTAAATACCCTAAAGTCGCCTGTGCTTCCACTCTTTAAATACCCTAAACTCGCCTGTGCTTCCACTCTTTAAATACCCTAAACTCGCCTGTGATTCCACTCTTTTTGATCATCTGGATTACCTCCATTCCACTTTATAATCTTATATCTAGCATCTCTGTGCAAAGAGATCAATCATACTAATAGAATGTACAAAATAGGTGTACAAATAGAGGGAATGCTGATTGGAGGCCCTCACAATGTAACGTATTGGGTTCCACAGGTGGTGCCCTAATTATTTACATAATATATCATGAACATTTTATGTCTGCTGTGCTGACCATGGCCTGTCCAGTGACATTAAGTATAATAGCAGAAGATGAAAAGTTACATCAGAAATTTAAATTATAATGTTGGGCATTTCATGGATTCCCTCTGGGGCGGAGTTCAAGGTGGGGCGAGCAGGGCATTTGCCCCCGGGCCCAGGGCCCTCCCGTATTGGTGGAGGGGGCCCTATTGTGACTTTGGCAGGTTGTATGTGGGGCCCTATCACTGTTTTGCCCTGGGGCTCTGTGTACACATGTTCCGCCTCTGGGATCCCCTCAGGGCCATGAATGACCTCACACTTGGATTATAATTCCAATTTAGATTGACCAATCATCCATCAAAACATTTACAACATGTGTATTGACAAAAGACAGAGGGGTGTCACGCCAGTTACTCCAGTCCTTGTGGGTGTGTTGGTTCCAAAGTGATAATCCACAGAAGCAAAGAAGGTAGTGGAAGGTCTGCACTGAGGAAGGTCTGGTGACCGAAAACGTTTTGCACTTTTGGGTAGCACTTTTATCACCTGTACATATGTAAAGCAATAAACCAATTATTGCATCGGCTGCTGGTGTTCGAGTTCCACTTTTTGCTTCTGTGCAACATATGTATTGATGAATTCTAGGATGAAGAAGTTTTGTCTGAAAATTACAGAAATAGTGCACAGAAATAAACAGTATGCCCAGAGTAGTAAACTACCCCATAATAAATCACCCCTTCAGGGTTGTTTGTTTCCAGCCTGATGTGACAGGGTTCTGTGAAATGGACACAGACCCATTGGTATAAGAAGTCTGTGTTAGGATCACGGAAGGGTTTTCTTTGATGGTCTCGCCGAAATTCCTTCAGTTGTGCTGTTCAGCTGTTATCCTTTACTTTCAGCACCCCCCCCCCCTTTTTTCATTGAATGCCTTAATTTTTATTCCATTTGCCATGTTCATGAGCTTGTATTTGTGTATTTTATTTTGTATTTAACAGTAAAACACATTGAACTGCATCTGTGCTATACAAATGAAATTGCCTTTTGCCTTGCAGGTTTACTTGTTATTCCATTTGCCATGTTCTTGAGCTTGTATTTGTGTATTGTATATGTATTGTATATTGTATATTTAACACATTGAATCGCATCTGTGTATGAAAAGCGCTATACAAATGAAATTGCCTTTTGCCTTGCAGGTTTTAAACTGATAACCCCTGATGGAGACATGCAGTCTACACCTGGTGATGACGTCACACTGGGCTGTCGCCTCTCTCCAGCAACCAGTGCTGTTGCCATGGAGATCAGGTGGTTTATGGGGACAGAGTGTATCTACCTGTATAGGGCTGGTCACGTGACAGCTAGGGAGGGATATGAGGGCAGAGTGAGTGTGGACCCCCAGGAGCTGCAGACAGGAGACGTGTCTCTGATACTAAAGGGGGGTAAAGGGGAGGAGTGGGGAGTTTACACATGTCAAGTCATCAGTGGACCACGCATGCAGGAGGGAAGAGTCTATTTGGGTAAGACTATGCACGCACGCACGCACGCACGCACGCACGCACCACACCACACGCATAATATAACATAATATAACATCACATAACATTACATTTGACAGACACTTTTGACCAAAGCAGCACACAATCAAGGACATAATAATAGCGAACAGCACCTGCAGATGAAAAGAGCACTTGGAATATAGGCCAAAAGAAGAGTCAGTTCAGATGCCAAGTAGGGTTAGGTTTTTTATTTTCTTCTTATTATTTTTATTTAAATATATAAGACACACACAATGTATCTGCAGCTTCCCTTCTTCTGTTCTTTAGTGATGTGAGTGTGTCTCCATCGGTCCTAATTCATCAGCTCATCTCTCTGTTTTTGTCTTTCTCTTTCCTTTAGATTGCGGTAAGTACAACGGAGGAAACGCATGCATGTTGTACATTTTGCTATATTATACAATGTATATTTATATGTAGAGTATGTATTAATTGTATCTCCCTCTACTCTGTAGGTGATTTGGGTAAGCATCTGAAAGGACACACACACACTATGTTATTGTATTTTGCACCACATGGGTGAGTGTGTTTTTGTGATGGTGTGAAGTGATGTTGAACAAGACTTTATTTCTTTTGTTACACATGCAGCATGCAGACACACATTTAGGCCTACACTTAGATACAGAGACAGCAAACTGGCGATTATCATAGCTGACGCTGTTATCTAAAGCAACTTACAGTTATTTTAGGTACAGGGTATTGGTTACAGTCCCTGGAGCACTTTGTTAGGGTTAGGTGCCTTTGCTCAAGGGCACCTAATGAAGCCAATTGGAGCCAATTTGGATTGGAGCCAATTTTGGTCCCCTAGGTAGGGGAAATTCTTTCTCTGCATTTATCCCATTTGGACTAGTGAATCACATTGAAGTACACACACTAGTCCGTAGCAGTGGGCTGCCTGCTGAGTGGAGCAGTGTGGGGGTTAGGCAGCCGTGGTTCGGTCAGGCACTGAACCGGGAACCCTTGGGTTGCCAACCCAGTGCTCTAACCACTGAGCCACGACTGCCCCTGATGCCCTAAGCCACTGATGAATGTGCAGGTAGGCTAAGGGTGGGATTTGGACCTGCAACCTTCTGATCTTAAGGCTCTGACCATTGAGCCATGGCTGCCCCTAAAACATTAGTGACATTCAGACTTGATCCCACTCCATTGTATTATCTGTTTGACTTAACCGAGATTAATTGTCTGCACTTGGTTCTTTAACGATGTTTGTAAAGAACCATTTACAGTCATATCTTTTAAGGAACATTTGGGTTTGGTCCTGAAAAGATGTTGGCTTCTGGGTTTGGAAATCACTTCCCTGTGACAACCATCTGTTTTATTGTTTTATTATTTTATTGATGTATAGACACACACATGTGCAGCATACAAGACACAGACGACGTGTGTGTGTGTGTGTGTGTGTGTGTGTGTGTGTGTGTGTGTGTGTGTGTGTGTGTGTGTGTGTGTGTGTGTGTGTGTGTGTGTGTGTGTGTGTGTGTGTGTGTGTGTTATGGTCACAATATTACATGGGTGTATTAATCTTCACTACTGTTATAGGATGGAGACAATTCACTGCTGATGACAGGAAGAGCATGGATGAATCTCTCCAATCACTGGGTGAGTATGAGAGGGAACTAGAGAGGTGATTGGCTGATGTCTGACAACTGTTTTCAATGTAATCATTTCGCCACAAGAATTCCAGATTTTACGTTGCGTCCACTCGGAAGCATTTTGATTTGCATGCGTCATACACGCCCTTGTCTGAAGTTTCCATGCAACACACACGCCAAAGGTTTCTATCCGACAGCGACACATACTGTATGCTAAGATTCGTTCTCCGCATTGTCAAACAGAAAAAGTGTGACTGACTTGTAATTCGTCTTGGGAATACTCTTAATATCGTTACGTTTACTTTGTAATTTCTGCATGTTAAGTCCATGTCTATTGCCCTAAATAAAAATAACATAGTAAAGAAGAAGGATCCCCGCACACTGGTGGACTTAGTTTTGCTGTTCTTTATTCAGGTTCACATGTGAAACGCGTTGTTCACCTAAATAAAATACAGCAAAATTAAGTCCACCAGTGTGCAGTGTGCGGTGATCCTTCTTCTTTACTGTGGATTACTGATGACTGCACTTAACCAGCACCTGGAACCTGGCTGTGCATAGGAGTTTCAGATCTTTGAAAACAAATTATTTCAGTTTGATGCACTCCCCCCTCCCGCTCTCCCCCTACCTCACCTGCACAACAAAATGACGAATCGACCATGGGCAACTGATGACTGGGGAAGCTGAAGGGGATTCAATTGGGCTAAATGCTGAAATATTTTTGGCTCCAATTCCTAGTCATAAACCTTGTGAATACACAGTTATTTAACAATAACTGTTGAACATGAGGCTAAATCGCTATGTATGACTCTTTGGCGCAGGCCCCCAATGACATGGCAGGAGCGCACCCTCCCATTGGTGTAGCCTGCCCCCTGTCTCATTGAATTACATGGCATGAGTGCATACCCTCCCATTGGACACCAAAGAGACAGGTGGCAGCCACTGGTGGAATGGCAGGAGGGGCGGAGCCAGCATCTAAGTCAGTTTTCACTGGAAAGCAGAGAAAAATCTGTCAGGATATTTTTAACGCGACGCAATGATGATCTATTGGCTGAAAAAAAATAGATCTCACACACTGGAAAGTGGTGCAATTCTTGTGGATGAAAGAAAATCAGATTTTTCATGAATCATAATATATCATCTGAAAAACGCTATTTGTAGGCTATGTTGTGAGTTTATACAACCATTGGAAACAAATGTGTGTTTGTTTTGTTTTTGTTGATACAAATTTCTTCCAGTTTTCCAGTCATGGCGACAGGCAACGGATGAAGAACTAATTAAGAAAATCAGAGAAGCAGAGGACAACAAGAAGAGTCTTGACCAAGCACAAGAGGAAATTAGAAAGAAAGACAGTGAAATACAGGAGAACAAGAAGAGTCTTGACCAAGCACAAGAGGAAATTAGAAAGAGAGACAGTGAAATACAGGAGAACAAGAAGAGTCTTGACCAAGCACAAGTGGAAATTAGAAAGAAAGACAGAGAAGCGGAGGTAAACAAAAATAGTCTGGACCGAGCACAAGAGGAAATTAGAAAGAGAGACAGTGAAATACAGAGAAAGGATGGAGAGGCAGAGGAGAACAAGAAGAGTCTGGAGCAGGCAGAAGAGGAAATTAGAAAGAGAGACAGTGAAATACAGAGGAGAGATAGAGAAGCAGAGGAAATTAAAAGGAGTCTTCACCAAGCACAAGAGGAAATTAGAAAGAAAGACATAGAAGCAGAGGCAAACAAGAAGAGTCTTGACCAAGCACAAGAGGAAGTTAGAAAGAAAGATAGAGAAATACAGGACAACAAAAAGAGTCTTGACCAAGCACAAGAGGAAGTTAGAAAGAAAGACAGTGAAATACAGGACAACAAGAGGAGTCTTGACCGAGTGCAAGAGGAAATTAGAAAGAGAGACAGTGAAATACAGAGGAGAGATAGAGAAGCAGAGGAGAACAAGAAGAGTCTTGACCAAGCGCAAGAGGAAATTAGAAAGAGAGACAGTGAAATACAGAGGAGAGATAGAGAAGCAGAGGAGAACAAGAAGAGTCTTGACCAAGCACAAGTGGAAATTAGAAAGAGAGACAGTGAAATACAGAGAAAGGATGGAGAGGCAGAGGAGAACAAGAAGAGTCTGGAGCAGGCAGAAGAGGAAATTAGAAAGAGAGACAGTGAAATACAGGAGAACAAGAAGAGTCTTGACCAAGCGCAAGAGGAAATTAGAAAGAGAGACAGTGAAATACAGGAGAACAAGAAGAGTATTGACCAAGCACAAGAGGAAATTAGAAAGAGAGACAGAGAAATACAGCAGGCACAAGTGGAAATTAGAAAGAGAGACAGTGAAATACAGAGGAAGGATGGAGAAGCAGAGGAGAACAAGAAGAGTCTGGATCAGGCACAGCAAGAGGTTAAAATGAAAGACAATGAGATTCAGAGGAGGGATAAACTCATACAGGACAGAGATAAACATATAGAGACTATGAATGCATTACTGGAAGAAAAAGAATTACAGACCAAAGAATTAGAGAATGATCTGAAAGAGAAGACAACACTTGTGGTAGAGGGTAAAGAGAGAGTTGTGGAGATGGAGAAGATATTGAAGGTTAGAAATGGAGAGATGGAGATAATGAAAGCAGACCTAGAGAAGAAGTGTGAAGAGATGGATGGAATAAAAGCACGACTAGAAGAAAAGAGTAAAGAGACAGAGGAAATAAGTGAACAACTTGAGCAGAGGAATATAGAGATACAGAAGACACAGCAACAATTAGATGAGAGAAACAGCCTCCTCCAGAAGACTGAGGCAGACCTGGAGGAGATGATGGAGAGAGAAAGGAAGACGGAGGGAGAAATGAGAAAGATGAGCAGTGACGTGGAGACCAGTAGAGGACAACTGGAGTCACTGGGAAAGGAAATGCAAGAGAAAGAGAGTCAGCTGGAAGAGATAGAGAGAAAACTAGAACAGAAGAACAAAGACCTGGAAGACGCAAAACAACAATTAGATAACAGGCATGAAGAGATGGAGAAGATGACACAACAACTACAGGACACAAAGTCAGTGATGGACAAGACAGCACAACAGCTGGAGGAGACGAAGAAAGACACGGAGACAATGACACAACAACTAGATGATAAAACTAAAGAGACACAGATAGCACATAATCAAATAGAGGAGAGAAATGTCCAGATACAGAAGATACATCGTGAACTAGAGGAGACAAATACATTACTCAAGGACAGAGAGACAGAGCTGGAGGAGACAAATACATTACTCAAGGACAGAGAGACAGAGCTGGAGAAGGTCAGAGAAAGAGAGAGGAAAAGAGAGGGATTACGAGAAAAGATGAGCAGTGAGGTAGAGACCTGTAAACGACAACTGATGGCACAAGGAAATGAACTGCAGGACAGGAACAGCCAACTACTGGAGCTGAGAAGACAACTGATGGAGAAGGAGAGAGAGATGGAGGAGAGAAGCAGGCAGATGGAATCAAGGGAAGAAGATGGAGATAGTAAGTACTGTGTCTTCCCCAAACAGATATTGGTTTGTTGCCTCAAGGCTACAAGGTGCATTAAAGGTCGGCCTTGAAAAATGGATTTTTAGTATTTTATATACGTGTATTACTGGAACAAGGATAATACACAATAACCATTTTTGAATGTTTCTTAATCAATTAACTGAACAAATGACATTTACATATGGAGGAGAGAATCAGACAGGTGGAAACAAGGGAAGAAGATGGAGATAGTAAGTAATATGCAACAGGGTGTCCCAATAGAGCTCTTCAGCGTTGACGTCAACTTGTATGCGGCGTTTGGACTACCGGTTCCCTGGCGATTTTTTACATTGCAAAACGCCATAGAGATTCAGGTTTGGCAAAAATATAAGTTGCACGGCAACAACGAACATTAGCGTGTCCCCGCATCCCTTTCTCATTAGTGGAACGGATCGTATCATCATGTTGGTGTATTCACATGTTAAATCATGACGATTATAATTCAATATTGCTAACCCCTTTCTGATCATTAAAACTTCCGAACTACATACTTTCCTTTGGTTGCCATGGGTACAACCTTCCGCACGTACATGCCGTTAGATACTGGCGCCGTTTCTGTAGTCGCCAAAAGCTTCCGGGTTTAGCATATGGACGCAACATCGTATTTATGTCGAAGTTTGACACAAAATGATCCACCATGTCATACCTACAGCCTATTTTTAACACCCTCGACAGTTTGCGGGGGTTCGCTAAGCGCGTGCTTGCACTCGGAGCTTATTTGAAATTTACCCCTATTCATTCCCAATGGAGGCCGGAAGCCGATAGGAACCAGGACGTCCTTAAATGCTAACATGAAAGACTACAATCTACTACATGCTTCCGCTTCCGCTGAAGAACTCTATACATTGTGGAAACTGTGGTAGGCCGCCATAGTTAAAATTTGGCCACCACTGCAGTTTCTCAAAATATAAATGGGTAAAATATAGGCCTATGCAGTAGTTTTTCCATACGCTAAAATCGTGATGCACCTTTCCGTTCAACTTTTTTTCTGCCATTTTGACCAATACAATCCATCTAACTCACTTATGTCTACTATTATTAGTGTACTTACTTAAGTCCTATTGCAGAATTCATCACCTCCCACCCCCCAAAACCACAGCTGGGGAGGCTGCTAATATAATATAATTTCATAATATCATTTAAATATTTTTAAATAATGTATTAAACATATACATCTGTTGTGTTGGTTGATGAATGGTGTTTATACTGTGGGATTTGTGTGTGTGTGTGTGTGTGTGTGTGTGTGTGTGTGTGTGTGTGTGTGTGTGTGTGTGTGTGTGTGTGTGTGTGTGTGTGTGTGTGTGTGTGTGTGTGTGTGTGTGTGTGTGTGTGTGTGCGTGTGCGTGCGTTTGTGTGTGCGCCCCCCAGTTCCAGATCCCCCTCACAGTCGAAGACGGAAGAGTATGGACGGACCTCCACCAGATCGTAAGTTATCTCACACACACACACACACACACACACACACACACACACACACACACACACACACACACACACACACACACACACACACACACACACACACACACACAAAACTACACACTATATAACAAGGAGCAATCAATACACTTTACTTAGTCATGGCCTTATTGAGGTAACTCATCCAAGCTGTCACTGACACTTTACATACGTGCCTTGATTGACATGTAAATTGAATATTTCAGTTGGGCTCCCAGGCTAACATCATTGCTAAGGAAGCATCATGCAACATTTTGTACTTTTGCCATAAAGGTAATGCCCAAATCCTGCATTAGGAGACTTGACTATTTGTTTGACTCCTGTGTGTGTGTGTGTGTGTGTGTGTGTGTGTGTGTGTGTGTGTGTGTGTGTGTGTGTGTGTGTGTGTGTGTGTGTGTGTGTGTGTGTGTGTGTGTGTGTGTGTGTGTGTGTGTGTGTGTGTGTGTGTGTGTGTGTGTGTGTGTGTGTGTGTGTGTCCCAGTTGCAGATTCTTCTCACAGTCGAAGACGGAAAAGTATGGATGGACCTCCACCAGATCGTAAGTTATCACACACACACACACACACACACACACACACACACACACACACACACACACACACACACACACACACACACACACACACACACACACACTAATTAAGTGCTTAGGTAGCCAATGTGTAGTCTAGTGTAACCTACTTTTAACTATTTCACTAAACAATATAATAAAAATATTGTCTTTACCCTCTGGGCTTGCGTTGCGCATCAATAAAACCTAGGCTCGCTACTAAAGAAAGGAGTGTACCAACACAGAGCAAAAGCAAAACACACACAGACGGAGTTTGTAAGTTAGAAATATTGTATTAAGAATAATCAAGATGATAAGTAAGGGAGTATTAATATTTCATAAATTGGTGAGTGAATAACTTAGTGTAGTAGGCTATCTTTCCAATAAGATGGACATAAACAAACAACAATCAGATAAACAAAAGAGAATCTGCAGATTCAAATAAAATAAATAATTAAAAATAAAATATATATTGCAGACGGTTAAATCTGCAACTACATTCACCAGATATAATCCAAATGACAACTAGGCCAAATCACCCGGGTGAGTAGATAGAAATATATAAATAGGTAATAGAAACTATAGCATGACACGTTGAATACAGTGTATTACAAAAGAAGAAGAAGAAAACAAAACAAAACAAAATAAAAGAGTCTCATTCATTCAGTTATATCAACAGTTCTTATCTGAAGGCCAGGCTCGCCACAGCTGTTGGGGTTCGCCTTCACGGTGCTTGAAGGCGATCGCACAGCAGCTGAATTCACTTGAACAGCAAGAATCGATCCAAACGAAAGACCCGGCCTGTACAGGCCAAAACAACATTAAAATCGGTTCTCTTCAAGATGTAAATACATACATAGAACACACACATTATAATACAGAACGCTTCCATACATTCAGAACAATTGAAGTGAAGCTAAGTGCAATACGGTATAGTAGAGCCCCATGACTGCTTTTAAAACTAAATTAATCACTCACCAGATATCGACGTGGAAAGAAACACACTGGGTTTGGACTCGGACACTCGGACGCCAATCCGGTCTTCAACGCTTTTGTTTTTATGAACACAAGAGACATGAAGTTATAAACGGATCATTATGTTGCTAACCGTAACGTTTGGTTGCTATGTAAAATGCTAGCGACCGACTAGCCACACAGTGTTGACAGATACTTACAAATAATCTTCACGGTTTAAAAACCTGCGACGTTCACGACTCTTCACTCCACCAGTGGAGTAAGTAAACACTTTTATCGCGAAGATGACTTTCAATAATACACTATTGAATGGTGTATTTTATCGGAGGTAAGCTTAAATCAGTGGACATCAGTAGACGAGGACAAACGGAAAGTCTTTCGAAGAATGTAAACAGCCCCACCAGCGGACTAGGTTCCCATGGCGACGTTATGACTCCACGAGCAGATGACCTGGGTTACACCCTCCCCCCCTAAAGGTGTGTACGTCCCGTTACACCTAAGTGGGCTACCTGAGGAATCTGCACAGCCAAAACCTTTTCGGAGTGAGATCTGTTGCATTGATACAACAGCGGGTTGTTGAGGGCGCAACCTAATCACAGAATGGCATTCACAGTGCACACACACACACAAAAAGGGGAAACATGTGGCTAGAACAGGCAAGGATTGTCCAACTACACTGTCTAATCTGAAAACAGGAAAAGAAAACCTGAATATCTCCGAAGCTTCAGTGGCCTACCCAGCTCGAGACTTCAGAGAGCCCCCTCCTGGGATATCCACCCGGAAATGAAATAAAAGCGTGAGCTGACAAAAATAGACAATCCAAGCCAAGCAGGCGCAAAATGAGTGCGGCCAGCACCACATCAAAAAATGGAAGACTGGGGTGTGCTGTGAGCCTGTGACATGCTCGTACCTGTTATCATACTCTGGACAGTGAGGGGATTCCGAACTGGTCGTACTGTAGTCTTTCAGGCTGTTCTCTGCATCTTCGGGAGCGTCTGGGAAGAACACTGTGCTCATCTAGAACACCATACCTGGTAGCAAGTAGCGCATCTCTTTCGATTGGCATAGGCTCCACAGGAGCTTGTGTTGACCTCTCTAGATCAGAGATGGATCCATTTCCTTCAAATGATGGTCTAACGGCAGAGCTTGTGGTTCTCTCAGTCAGGTTGGCAGGAGCGAGGGGTCCCTGAGTAAGAGAAGGCGTTGGATGATTTACATCTCTGATCTGTTCTTCCATCAATTGTACTTCATCTGGCCGGGTCAAGACTCTTGCTTCACTCAGGTCGGCATTCAGCATTTCTCTGGATGGATAGAAGTAGTGATCGTCATCCTCAGAGTAAGAGGCATCATCCGCCACCTGGGTCTCCATCCTGGACTGCCTTCGTGTCCTCGGCCTATTGCTCTGCCTTGGACCCGGAGTGGCCTCAGGTTCAGACACCGGTAGGAATCCACACGGCAGTAACAGGTCGCGATGTAGTGTGCGTGACGGACCCTCCTTGTTCTCTGGCTTGACTGTATATACAGGTAAGTCACCTGCTCGTCTGACTACCACGTGGACATCTGCCTCCCATTTGTCAGCTAACTTGTGTTTCCCTCTGAGCCTCACATTCCTTACGAGGACACGATCACCTGGTTCAAGACAGGATTCAACTACTCTTCGGTCGAAGCGAAGTTTATTACGGTCAGCAATCTTTGTGAAATTCTCAGTGGCAACACGGTAACTCTCCTCTAGACGGTCTTTCAGGTCATGCACATACTGGGAGTGGGACTTAGGTTGACTGTTTGTGTGTAGTCCAAATGCCAGATCAACTGGCAGTCGAGGTTGTCTTCCAAACATCAGCTCATAAGGACTAAATCCAGTTACGTCATTCCGAGTGCAATTATAGGCATGCACAAGGGGTTTGACAAACTCTTTCCAACGACACTTGTCTTTGTTCTCCAAGGTGCCCAACATCTGAAGGAGAGTGCGATTGAATCGTTCTACTGGATTTCCCCTGGGATGATAGGGGGTAGTTCTAATCTTTTGAATACCAGCAAGGGAACACAACTCTTTAATGGTGTGAGATTCAAAATCAGGACCCTGGTCACTCAGAAGTTTCGGGGAAAGCCATAATGTACTAGGAAGTTCTCCCATAAGCACTTGGCCACGGTCTGCGCTTTCTGATTTCGCGTTGGTACTGCAACTGCATACTTGGTGAAGTGGTCTGTCAGGACTAGTATATCCTTGGTGTTACTTTGGTCGGGCTCCAAGGATAAAAAGTCCATGCAGACCAACTCCAGCGGCCTGCTGGTCTTGATGTTTACCAAAGGGGCTGCTCTTTTAGTTGCCTTCTTTCGGCGCACACAGCGCTCACAAGTTTTGATCTTGTGTTCTACACACAGAGATATTCTGGGCCAATAAAACCTTGATCTTACTAGATCGTCAGTGCGCTCTATGCCTAGATGACCTAGATCATCATGAAGACTTCTTAAGACTGTGGCTCTGAGCTGACTTGGTAGTACCAGTTTATGTGTGACCTGTCCATGCTCTTGTCTGGTCCTGTACAACACTCCATTCTTCATCTGTAATCTATTCCATCCTCGGAGCCACAAGGCAAGGTGTAACACCGCATTATGTAATAACGGTGCAATATGTAATAGTGTAACTTAATACATTATTGCATAATGCGGTGAACATTTCCACATTTTGTAATGATTTACGCATTTCGTAATAAATTTCTTGAACGCATTTCGTAACAACTTTTTTCTCATCTTGTAATAAATTATTACAAAATGCGAAATTTATTACGGAATGCGGCCGCAACTTTTTTTTTTGATGGAAATGTAATAACATGGTGCATTATGTAATAAACTATATGGATATGTATTTTCTGCACTTGGATTCACTAGGCACAACACACACACATAGTCTCAGTGACATGGTAGTCACTGCCCTCTCTCTCTCTCATTCTTCTCAGTTCTCAAACTGCTCGAGAGTCGCGAATGATGCGGTTAAAACCGTTAAGAAATCATTTCACAACGTGTTGCGTGCAACGAGGCCAGCGAATGTCTCGCACTTTCTGCTACATTAGCCTACACCAATTTACAGCGACATTAAATATGTGGCGCGAGAGAGAGAGAGAGAGAGAGAGAGAGAGAGAGAGAGAGAGAGAGAGAGAGAGAGAGTGTGTGTGTGTGTGTGTGTGTGTGTGTGTGTGCGCACGGAGACAAACCTGGCCCATATTGATCTTAAGCCCCATCTTGGCTCTTTGGAAATATTCTTACCATTACAAAGGCTATTTTAATATTTTCCCCCAAACAACATGAATCAAACCCCAGGAAAAGACCAACCATTATAAGTGACTCGTGGGGAGCTGTCCATGCTGGTGGTGCTTAATTTTTTCCCGATATTTGCCCGTGGAGTAGTGAGTCTTTCATGTCTGCCTACATGACCTTACGCGCCAGGGTCTGACCATGGTGCTTTTTGCTTTTTAGCACCCGAGAAAAATGCCACTCTTGTTAAAAATTACATAGGTATGCTTACGTCCTATTCAATTCAATTTCAGTCCACTGTTCAGTAGGCCTATTAGGCTGCAATCAAATTCAATAGCCTATGCTCATCCACATGCACGCGAAAAACAATAACCCAAGCGGCGGGACTAATTCGATTATATTCCTTCCAAAAATGTCCGAACGTCACAAAAATCAGTTATTTGCATTGTCCGTAATTATACCAAACAAAAAGGTATCAATAGAAGAAATCAAGTCTTCAGTTTCGATAATCCACGTTACAAATCATCAACAACAGCAAGCCATTCCTTCTCTGCTATGAGGCAGGCAACGGAACAAGTGCAGACAGTAGGCTATATGACCACGTTGATGCTGCACGGCTTGAAAGGATTCTGTCTAAATTAAATATCTTGGATAGCCTATATAGACCTAGGCCTAACTAGATTTGTTGCAATACAGATTCATTTTCTATAGCCAGAAGTGTTCCGTTGGACTGACGAAACCGAACACGATCAAGTTTGCAACTTCTTTCCCTCATGCGCTGTCCGTCAGCACCACCTGTCATTGGACGTCCGATTAGCTTTCATTACGTGCTGAGGGAAAAACTCTCGCCATTAGGCCTATGTGCTGTTGCACTGTTGTGAGGGATATCACCAAATAATTTAGATAAAAGTCAGAACATTATTTTGGCAATGAAAGGCACACAGGTGGCTGGAAGCTCAAGCAGTCTTCAGTCTGTTCATTTAAGTTTGTTGGGTGCTCTTGGATATCGGGTATCAGTTCATGTAGAGAGAAGAGTTCACCCAGGCACTCCAAAATAAGGTGTCCAAACGGGAAGTTACATTAAAAAGCCTTAAATGGTACTGGGCTGGGGTTACATTAAAAAGCCGACATGTTTCGACCTCACCAGGTCTTCATCAGGGCTACGTTCACCATTGAAAAGAAAGGCCTCCCTTAAATAGTGACATCACCACATGTGACCCATTACGCACTACACACATTTGCGCACACCAGAGAAAACAAAGATTAAAAAATAGCCTGGGGTAATAAGTGATGCCACAGAAAAAAATGACCAGAAGTACAAATAAGCATCACAAAAAAACAAGTAAAATCAATATCCTCATTTAGACCAGGATAGCGCATGGCATCCAGTTGATGTATCCAAAAAGTCTCCCTCTGATTAAGTCTTTTTAGCCTGTCCCCACCCCTCGGAAGAGGTTTGATATGTTCGACGCCCTGTATGCGCAGCAGAGAATCATTTTTACCATGGTATTCATTGATATGTTTCGCCATGGGATAGTCAAAATTGCCCACTCTGATAGCATATTTATGTTCTGCTAGCCTATCTCGCATGCGCCTTTTTGTGCGTCCGATATAAAAGAACCCTTCAGCGCAAGGACAAGTTAGGCGGTATATGACAAATGTAGAATTGCAATTAATGAAATCTCTCTGTCCATATTCTCTTTTTAGTATCCACAAAAGATTTGACTTGTGTAACATTTGGGCAGTGGGTGCAGTTCATACATCTATGAACTGTCGTAACAAATAAAGGACGGGACTGCTGGTGGCGATGATGTTTCTTTTTGGTCAATAACCTGTTGCGTTGTAGGGAGCGCGCTTCACTGTATGCGTTTTGGATGGCTTCCTTGGAATATTCATTAACTAATATTAACTTTCTGGATTTGACGATATATAAAGACGCGGAGGGACAGCTGCACACCACCTTATTCAGAAAGGCGACTTCTCGGAACACCATTCTGAGAGCGGATTCATTCCATCCCCCGCATCTCATTAGAAATATTCCACAAGGCCAATTCCAGAGATTAAGGCGTATCTGTGATTTCGAAAATGATTTTCACGAGCAGGCCGAGCTGATGGAGAAAAGATTCAGTGATAGAGCCTATCACCCTGAAGCCATCCAAAACGCATACAGTGAAGCGCGCTCCCTACAACGCAACACGTTATTGACCAAAAAGAAACATCATCGCCACCAGCAGTGCCGTCCTTTTTTGTTACGACATATAGTAGGCTACACAAGCGACGCGGATCAGGCAAATTATTAAGAACAATTGGTCCATTATTGAAAGTGATGCGCAACTACGTGAGGTGTTCCCAGAACCACCCATGGTGTCTTTAAAGAGTGCACCCAGCCTAGGAGATAAATGAATGCGCTCTCACCTACAGGTGAAAAAGAGAGAAACCTGGCTGCGTAAACCCATTGGCACCTTATATGTATGAAGTGCCCTCACTGCCCAAATGTTTCACAAGCCAAATCTTTTGTGGATACTAAAACCACGAGAGAATACGGACAGAGAGATTTCATTAATTGCAATTCAACATTTGTCATATACCGCCTAACTTGTCCTTGCGCTGAAGGGTTCTTTTATATCGGACGCACAAAAAGGCGCATGCGAGATAGGCTAGCAGAACATAAATATGCTATCAGAGTGGGCAATTTTGACTATCCCATGGCGAAACATTTCAATGAATACCATGGTAAAAATGATTCTCTGCTGCGCATACAGGGCGTCGAACATATCAAACCTCTTCCGAGGGGTGGGGACAGGCTAAAAAGACTTAATCAGAGGGAGACTTTTTGGATACATCAACTGGATGCCATGCGCTATCCTGGTCTAAATGAGGATATTGATTTTACTTGTGTTTTTGTGATGCGTATTTGTACTTCTGGTCATTTTTTTCTGTGGCATCACTTATTACCCCAGGCTATTTTTTAATCTTTGTTTTCTCTGGTGTGCGCAAATGTGTGTAGTGCGTAATGGGTCACATGTGGTGATGTCACTATTTAAGGGAGGCCTTTCTTTTCAATGGTGAACGTAGCCCTGATGAAGACCTGGTGAGGTCGAAACATGTCGGCTTTTTAATGTAACCCCAGCCCAGTACCATTTAAGGCTTTTTAATGTAACTTCCCGTTTGGACACCTTATTTTGGAGTGCCTGGATGAACTCTTCTCTCTACATGAACTGATACCCGATATCCAAGAGCACCCAACAAACGAACAGACTGAAGACTGCTTGAGCTTCCAGCCACCTGTGTGCCTTTCATTGCCAAAATAATGTTCTGACTTTTATCTAAATTATTTGGTGATATCCCTCACAACAGTGCAACAGCACATAGGCCTAATGGCGAGAGTTTTTCCCTCAGCACGTAATGAAAGCTAATCGGACGTCCAATGACAGGTGGTGCTGACGGACAGCGCATGAGGGAAAGAAGTTGCAAACTTGATCGTGTTCGGTTTCGTCAGTCCAACGGAACACTTCTGGCTATAGAAAATGAATCTGTATTGCAACAAATCTAGTTAGGCCTAGGTCTATATAGGCTATCCAAGATATTTAATTTAGACAGAATCCTTTCAAGCCGTGCAGCATCAACGTGGTCATATAGCCTACTGTCTGCACTTGTTCCGTTGCCTGCCTCATAGCAGAGAAGGAATGGCTTGCTGTTGTTGAGGATTTGTAACGTGGATTATCGAAACTGAAGACTTGATTTATTCTATTGATACCTTTTTGTTTGGTATAATTACGGACAATGCAAATAACTGATTTTTGTGACGTTCGGACATTTTTGGAAGGAATATAATCGAATTAGTCCCGCCGCTTGGGTTATTGTTTTTCGCGTGCATGTGGATGAGCATAGGCTATTGAATTTGATTGCAGCCTAATAGGCCTACTGAACAGTGGACTGAAATTGAATTGAATAGGACGTAAGCATACCTATGTAATTTTTAACAAGAGTGGCATTTTTCTCGGGTGCTAAAAAGCAAAAAGCACCATGGTCAGACCCTGGCGCGCAAGGTCATGTAGGCAGACATGAAAGACTCACTACTCCACGGGCAAATATCGGGAAAAAATTAAGCACCACCAGCATGGACAGCTCCCCACGAGTCACTTATAATGGTTGGTCTTTTCCTGGGGTTTGATTCATGTTGTTTGGGGGAAAATATTAAAATAGCCTTTGTAATGGTAAGAATATTTCCAAAGAGCCAAGATGGGGCTTAAGATCAATATGGGCCAGGTTTGTCTCCGTGCACACATACACTCTCTCTCTCTCTCTCTCTCTCTCTCTCTCTCTCTCTCTCTCTCTCTCTCTCTCTCTCTCTCTCTCGCGCCACATATTTAATGTCGCTGTAAATTGGTGTAGGCTAATGTAGCAGAAAGTGCGAGACATTCGCTGGCCTCGTTGCACGCAACACGTTGTGAAATGATTTCTTAACGGTTTTAACCGCATCATTCGCGACTCTCGAGCAGTTTGAGAACTGAGAAGAATGAGAGAGAGAGAGGGCAGTGACTACCATGTCACTGAGACTATGTGTGTGTGTTGTGCCTAGTGAATCCAAGTGCAGAAAATACATATCCATATAGTTTATTACATAATGCACCATGTTATTACATTTCCATCAAAAAAAAAAAGTTGCGGCCGCATTCCGTAATAAATTTCGCATTTTGTAATAATTTATTACAAGATGAGAAAAAAGTTATTACGAAATGCGTTCAAGAAATGTATTACGAAATGCGTAAATTATTACACAATGCGGCTATTGTCACCGCATTATGTAATAATTTGTTACATTATTACATATTGCACCGTTATTACATAATGCGGCGTTACACAAGGTCTGGAAGCTCCCGCCTCAGTGAGGGAGATGGCATGTCTCCTGATTCCTTATGCTCAATGATGATTCTGAGTTCAGGGTCATCTCTTTGGGCTTCTCTCATCTCGTCCTCAGTCCATTTACCGATCACAGGAAGTCCATGGTCATCTTCCTGCTGGAACCCTCTGGGTAGAGCATCAGAGTGGATAGCAAGTGATTCCACAAGTGTAACAGATGGATTAAGGTGTGTAGCACTCTCATGTGACCACTGAACATCATGCCTCTCGCAGATTGCTTTTATGGCGTCAGGGAGAACAACGCTTGGGCTTTCTTGATCTTTGAGACAGTGTAGAGTGAACTGCTTAATCCTTTCACGTTCTTTTCTTGACGCAATGTCATCCTGAAGCTCTCCATGACTACGACGCGAAACTCCATCTGCGTCTTGGTTTTGAGCCCCTGCTCTATACTGAAGCTTGAAGCTGTATGTTGATAGAGCAGACAACCACCTATAACTTGTGGCATCCAGTTTAGCTGACGTCAGAATGTAAGTTAGAGGATTACTGTCAGTGACCACAGTGAAATCAGTACCATATAGATAATCACTGAATTTAACAGTAACAGCCCACTTGAGAGCGAGAAATTCTAATTTATGAGCAGGGTATTTAGCTTCACTCCTAGATAGTCCTCTACTTGCAAAAGCAATAGCCTTCATTTGCCCATCCTGTTCTTGATACAACACTGCACCGAGGCCTGTGGTGCTTGCATCTGTGTGAAGGATGTATGGGAGCTTAGGATCTGCAAACCCCAGAACGGGTGCTGTAGTGAGCTTGTTAATGATGTTCTCAAAAGCTTCTTGGCATTCTGGAGTCCATCTCTTGCCAAAGGATTCAGATGGGTAGAAGTAACGGGCAGTTGTTTTTCCCTTATCAGACTTCTTTAGAGGTGGGTAACCAGCAGTGAGGTCATTGAGGGGTTTAATGATCTTAGAATAATCCTTCACAAATCGTCTGTAATATCCGGAGAAACCAAGGAAAGAGCGCAGCTCTTTTAGATTTTCAGGTACTGGCCAGGTCGTTAGTTCCTCAATTTTTTGTAGATCGGTCTCAACCCCATGCTGTGAAACGATATGACCAAGGTACTTCTCTGAGGTCTGGAAAAACTTGCATTTTTCTGATGACAATTTCAACCCATACTCTTTTAATCGCTTGAGGACTTGGAGTAGTCTTGACTCATGCTCTTCCAAAGTATCAGAAAAGATAATGAGGTCATCAATGAAGACTAGTGCCTCCTTACGGTTGAGATCTCCCATGCAGCGTTCCATTAGTCTTTGAAACGTACTTGGAGCATTAGTAACCCCTTGTGGCATTCTGTTGAATTCCCAAAAGCCGAGAGGGCAGACAAATGCAGTCTTTTGCTTATCAGCTTCTTCCATCTCTACTTGGTAATAGCCTGATTTAAGGTCAAGGACTGAGAACCATTTGGATCCATTGAGCAATGAAAAAACCTCTTCAAGATTTGGCAAAGCGTAGGCATCTTTTATGGTCTGTGAGTTGAGTTTTCTGAAGTCAATACAGAGTCGCACTGATCCATTTTTCTTCTTAACAACTACTATAGGGGATGCAAAGGGTGACTCAGACTCACGAATGACACCAGACTCCAACAGCTCATTTAGATGTTTCTTAACAGCGTCTACATCTTGTGGATGGATGGGCCTAGGCCGATGCTTGAAGGGGGTCTCATCACTTAGCTTAATACGGTGTTTAACTTTATCCGTATGACCAAAGTCCATGTCGTGTTGTGAAAAGACCTCAGGCATGCTATTGAGCAATCTTGTTACTCGCTCTTTCCACTCTGAGGGTAAAGGAGACTCACCGAAATCAAACTCCATTGGTTTTAAGTCAGCAACGGGCAAGAGAGTGGATGATTCAGGTCCGGTCACTTGCTGAACAGCATGGATCTCTGCTAACACTGCTCTTGGAGGAATGGTTATATCGTGTTGTGTCTCATTCTTCAGCAAGATTGACATAGAACATGAATGCTTGACAGGGAGGCTGTTCAGGGTGTTAGCAACTAGCAGTCCTCTAGGAAGAGAGGACTTAGAGGAAGCCTCTACGACGACAAATCTGTCAGCGTGAGCACTGTTCATATGGATTTTCCCCCCCATGACAATGGTTTGACCGGCTGGTACTACCGCAGAAACTTCGGTTTGCATCCTCACACATCCCAGTACTCCAGTACTGGTTTGCCGTTGCCGCGCTTCAAGGACTTTCAAGATTACTTTATATCCCGGGAGGAAAGATTGAGGTCGGCAATCATGGTCTTCCACAAAGTTGGAGTAGAGGACATCCAGTGAATTTGTGCCAATGAGGACTTGGGGCACACTGTTCATATCAGGAACCACTAATGCCAGCGTAGGGACCGCAATCTCTTTCCCCAAGAACTCCTCTGGGAACAAAAGGTTCACTTCCACATACCCAAGGTAAGGAACAGCCTCTCCATTGGCTCCTTCTATCTGCAGTTCTACATCCAAAAGATCTTTCAGCAGCTTCAGATTATGATGGGACAGATGACTCTTGAAAAAGGACAGTGGGATAGTGGTTACCTGGGACCCGGTGTCTAATAGACAATTAACTTTGTGACCATCAATTGTGACTTGTGCAGTGCATTTGGTTCCGACTAGCTTTGGTGTGGAGATGGGGTAAGTGGTATTAACATTACTAGATTTGCTAACTACTCTTCTGAAATTTCTAGGGCTCTTCATTTTGCCTTCAGTCCCTGTCTGCCCTGCAACAGGGGCTCCTAGAAGTTTAACTGACGGTTTCCAGTGATCTCGTTTTGCTGGTCCCATTGCTCTTGCTTCTCCTTCAGCAGTCGTCGTTTTTCTTCAACCAGAAAAGGATTTGGTTCGCTCACACAGTTGCTGGCCAGATGAGCATCCTCTCCACATCGGAAGCAATACCATGGCCTAGGTCTGCCTCTCGCTGTCAGCTCTGAATTTGGGTGCCTGGTTCCAGCCCTGCCAGATGGTTGTCGTGCCGTCATGGAGAAGTCTCTAGCCTGCATGGGCAATGGTGCCTGATGGTTCAAATTCTGTGGGGGCTTCACCTGTGCTTGTGCATGTAGAATGGCAAGCTCATGTCTCATTGCATTCACTTCAGCTGACTCTAGATGGTAATTGTGGGCTTCTTGAACTACTCTCATATCTGCAATCTGTGCCTTAACATCAGCAAGCTGTCTTTTCAAGATGTCCATTTCAGTGTCTTCAGAATGCTTGCTTTTGACTTTACACGGTGTTGTAGTCTGCATGACAGCAATCTGTGCTTGCATCTGATCAATTTGCCTCCTCAAAGATTCTGCTTCAGTGATCTCTGTTTCGATTGTGGGGAAATTGCAGGCTGTGAGCTGTTGTGTTGTAGCTCTCATCTTTGGAGCGGCGGGACTCTGCTTGTATAGTCCAAGATGTTGTGTCATGCGATTCTGCTTGCTGGCTTGTTTATCTTCTTCCGTTCTGATGAGTAAAACCAGGTCAGTGAAAGTCAGTGGTACTGCAGTTTTTCGTTCTAATTGCAGGTCAGAGATCAGCACATTATTCCAGCATCCTCGACAGAACTGCTTTAGGAGGTAACGGTCCCGTTCAGTCTCTGAAATGCCACCTCGCTTGACTACAGCACTCAAGGCGATTTGTAGGCGGTTTAAGTAATGGGATGGCTTTTCATTGCGGTCTTGCAGCGTCACCATGAACTTCGCCAGCAGCTCATCTCCATCCTCTACTGAGCCATAGACTGAATCTAACAGCTGAAGGTACACTGATGGCAAGGCATGGGGGTTGACATGTCTAATGACGTCAGTAGCTGGGGGCAATAGGCTGTCTAGGATTTTTCGTGTCCTATGCAGGTCAGACATGGATGGATCGGTTAAGATCAAATCAACATTTGCCCTCCAGGTTTCATAGTCAAGTTCACTGTTTGGACGTGGAATTTTCCCGGAGAAGGGTCTGAGACGGAAGGAGGATGGCATTGGAGCTAGAGCTTCGTTGGTACGCACTACATGCTCGACAACCATACGCTGTACAGCAGGTGGATTCACATCATTCATCGTAATGGCTGGGGGCATCACTGCAGCTGTCTCACAGTCGCCTCTGTCTTTGTTCAGCAGAGGGCCTTGGCGGTGGTTTAAGTTGACAGGCAGTTGAGAAGATAGGGCGGTTGTCAACATAGCAGATGGTGACGGGTTGTTAATTGTTATAGTTGAGGGCAATGACTGTGGTCTCCTCATGGTAGTCTGACGCGGCAGGGAAACAGCATGTGTTGGTGATGCTTGTGTAAATGCCCTCGATCCAACCTGACCATGGTGAATTGAAGGAGACGGTGGCAACACTGTTGGCAAGGTCTTAACCAATTCAGGTGACACTGGTCCCAGCAGGAGGGAGGGTTGCTGCATGGATGGCACTTCTACATTCTTGGACTCTCTACTAATGGCAGGGATAGACACATCTTTTCCTCTTTGCATCTTCATAAGCTCTTCTTGGAGCACCAGTTCAAAAGACCTTCCACTCTTATTGGCAATGGCTTGCAGTTCCTCGAGGTAGCCCTTGGTAGCGTTACTACTGGCGGTACTAGTGTAAACACTGTCTAAAGAGCGTACAGAAAAAATAATGTTTGCGTCAGCTGAACTTTCGAAGACTAGCGGAAGTGAGGGTCTTAATGTATGCATTGCAGTGTTATAGGCGTACTCTACAATGGAGCAGAGATGAAACTCTGATCTTTGGTTATCAATAGTTAGTATTCTATTTATTGAACCGTACTGTTTTAGGTGATTTCCTACCTCTTCATCTATTTCCGTGTGGGTTAATCCGGTGACAATAACAGAATTTGGGACATCAATCTGTTCGCTCATTACTATCTCCATTATTCTACCCTGATTGTAGTTGGTTTGTTTTACTCTTGTTGGTACACTGCTCTCTCCTGGCAGGCTCTCGCCAGAATTGTAACCTACTTCTAACTATTTCACTAAACAATATAATAAAAATATTGTCTTTACCCTCTGGGCTTGCGTTGCGCATCAATAAAACCTAGGCTCGCTACTAAAGAAAGGAGTGTACCAACACAGAGCAAAAGCAAAACACACACAGACGGAGTTTGTAAGTTAGAAATATTGTATTAAGAATAATCAAGATGATAAGTAAGGGAGTATTAATATTTCATAAATTGGTGAGTGAATAACTTAGTGTAGTAGGCTATCTTTCCAATAAGATGGACATAAACAAACAACAATCAGATAAACAAAGGAGAATCTGCAGATTCAAATAAAATAAATAATTAAAAATAAAATATATATTGCAGACGGTTAAATCTGCAACTACATTCACCAGATATAATCCAAATGACAACTAGGCCAAATCACCCGGGGTGAGTAGATAGAAATATATAAATAGGTAATAGAAACTATAGCATGACACGTTGAATACAGTGTATTACAAAAGAAGAAGAAGAAAACAAAACAAAACAAAATAAAAGAGTCTCATTCATTCAGTTATATCAACAGTTCTTATCTGAAGGCCAGGCTCGCCACAGCTGTTGGGGTTCGCCTTCACGGTGCTTGAAGGCGATCGCACAGCAGCTGAATTCACTTGAACAGCAAGAATCGATCCAAACGAAAGACCCGGCCTGTACAGGCCAAAACAACATTAAAATCGGTTCTCTTCAAGATGTAAATACATACATAGAACACACACATTATAATACAGAACGCTTCCATACATTCAGAACAATTGAAGTGAAGCTAAGTGCAATACGGTATAGTAGAGCCCCATGACTGCTTTTAAAAACTAAATTAATCACTCACCAGATATCGACGTGGAAAGAAACACACTGGGTTTGGACTCGGACACTCGGACGCCAATCCGGTCTTCAACGCTTTTGTTTTTATGAACACAAGAGACATGAAGTTATAAACGGATCATTATGTTGCTAACCGTAACGTTTGGTTGCTATGTAAAATGCTAGCGACCGACTAGCCACACAGTGTTGACAGATACTTACAAATAATCTTCACGGTTTAAAAACCTGCGACGTTCACGACTCTTCACTCCACCAGTGGAGTAAGTAAACACTTTTATCGCGAAGATGACTTTCAATAATACACTATTGAATGGTGTATTTTATCGGAGGTAAGCTTAAATCAGTGGACATCAGTAGACGAGGACAAACGGAAAGTCTTTCGAAGAATGCAAACAGCCCCACGAGCGGACTAGGTTCCCATGGCGACGTTATGACTCCACGAGCAGATGACCTGGGTTACACTAGGTTAATGTTACCATGTAGTTATTTTAAAACATAGTATTCAATGGGCCTATATTGAATGTCTGGTGTATTGCATTTGGATAAATGATAATTTCTAAAGCCAAATGCCCCCTAACACCTCATATTGCGCTCATGAGTTGACTGAACACAAATCAGCACAAGATTTACTTCACCATGGCCCTATTGAGTTAACTCATCCAAGCTGTCACTGACACTTAACATACACTTGTCACTTGACAGACATGTAAGTTGAGTGATTCAGTTGGGCTTGAATCATCCTAGGCTTATAGGCCAGTCAATGTAGAGTTTGACCCGGAACAAATTGCAATAGTAATCATTCCAAGTTTTTTGTAATCCCTAGGTATATCTAAATAACGTATAAAACATCTACAGCTTTATATTTAGTGGAACATAGGCCCCTACTTTTTTTTCAAGGTCAAAGTTGGAGATTCCCCATTCATTTTCCCATAGGGAAACAATATAGGAGATACTTGGGAAATAGGATAACATTTTAAACAATGAGATATCAGTTTGAAACTTTCACAATAATTTACTCAAGCAAAGACAAAGATATGTTGTATTGCAAGCTGTCTGAAATATGATGATTAAATATGCAAATGAGATCACATCTTCTTAAATATGTGATAAATTATGCACCAACGGGCAAAACATAAAACAAATTGCAAAAGTATTGATTCACACTTTTCATTGATACGTAATTCATTCTACATCACACATGAAAAATCTACCTTCATCACTTTAGTGGAACATACTTTTTTGAAGGTCAGAAGTAGCAGATTTCCAATATATTTTGCCATTCAGTGGGTAAACTCGGATACTTTTGACCTTGGGAAAAGTATGTTCCACTGAATTGATGATGCAGAGGGGTTGAAGGATCAATAACATTTATGAACCATTATTATTTCAAGTAGGTAGCAGGCTTTACTCAGGTTTCTTGATAACTTTTAAGGGTGCTGTCCCAAATAAATACGTAGAATCAAAGAAAAGGGGGCGCACCTTGCATCAATTTTTTCTTCTTTATTTTGTGCACATACGCATTTCGGCGTGTGCCTTCCTCCGTGTGCAACGTTACACACTGAGGAAGGCACACGCTGAAACGCATTTGTTTTATGCTTGGTCTGTTGCCACAGATTTATTTCAGTACATATGACCTCATTTGCATATTCCACCATCATATTTCAGAAAACTTGCAATAAAAAAGTGTTTGTCTGAATGTGAGTTACCAACTGTGAAAGTTTGAAATGAATATGTCATAATTTAAAAGTTTACCCTATTCACCTTGTAGCTCCTATGTTGTCTCCCTATGGAGAAATGAATGGGAAATCTGCCAACTTTGACCTTGAAAAAAAGTATGTTCCACTAAATATAAAGCTGTAGATTTTTAATATGTGATACAAGGGGGTTTAAGGATCACTTAAAAGTAGGAACCATTACTATTGCAATTTGTTCCGGGTTTTGGGTCTTTTTAGAGCTAGATTGACTGGCCTATTAAATCAACAAGAGGGTGCTAAGGAAGCATCCATTTGTCAGCTCCCTAAAGCTACTTTTAAGGTGCATCGCAGTACATTTCCAGAATCCATGCTGCCCATTCACAAATGTGACCTTTTAAACAAATACTTACCACCACCATCAAATTTTAAGTATTCAATAGAACTGAGAATACTGCACTTTTCATACACGAAAAGGGGGATCTTCTCCATGGTCTGCCATTTTGAATTTCCAGAAATGGACATTTTTAGCTGCAAAACTTACTGTGCTTTGGTCACATTGGTTTATTATTCAGAAAATATTAATGAAAAGATAAAATTTGCCAATAGGTAGCAAAGTTTCAATGAACTGCAATCATGGAGGTAGTATAGAGCTCATTTCCGACATCCAGTTTACTCAGCCAATTACGCGCTATGTTACTGACTGACCCGAAAGCTATATGGAAGACGGGCACTGGATGCATGGAGGTATTATAAGGTGCCCAACCAGGGGCGGTTTTAGCTTTTGATCTTTAGGGGGGCCTGGCCCCTGGTGCTGACAGTGGTGCCTGACAGAGGTACCTGACCGAGCAAGCGTTCCATTTCTTTTTCAGATTTGAGATTTCGTTTTCAAAAGGCTTTCAATTTTAAGTTCAGTTCACTCAATGAAGGACTACCCACAAGTCATGACATTACATTTTCTCCCACGAAATCTAACTTACATTACCTACATAGGTAATCCTTGTGATTAGCCTACTGTGTGTCATATATGCACCCTAATGGTTGTCATAGTTCTTATGTGATTGAGAGGAAAGAAAAATAGAGAGGGAAATATTATAATAAAGTAGGCCTATAGGAAGTATTATACAGAGTACATACAAAGTCAGATGAAAATTGAGCTTTTCTGTCAAAACTTGATTGCCTACTGTTAGGGCAGCTCTACAGGTAGGCCTAGGTCTACAGTAATTTGAACAGGAAGCTTGTTCCATCATTTGGCAGCATAACGGCTAAATGCAACAAGTAGAGAAGACACTGAAGAACTAAGACTCCTAATTGGATGGTATTACTGCATATCTGCAATATATTTATTTAGGGCTAGGCCATTGAGTGACTTAAAAATAGTCAGAAGAGTTTTCTCTCTCATGTGCGCTCCTTGCACCACAAATCACAGTTCCAATCGGTAGCTCAACAGATAAATATTCATCGTGACTTTTTAAAATCTGACATCTCCTTCTCAAGCAAACATAAAAATAACAATTAAAACATCCCCTGCCCGAAGTCATGCCGATGATGGGAATCTCCCAACAAGGTGCGCGCTCCCTGTCACACATGTAAATGGACAGTAGAAACCGCGCGGGCACCAACGTCACTCCTCATTCCGAGCCAGTATGTTCCAATAACAATAACAATAAACTTCACACAGTTCCCAATCATTAAAATCAGTAGGCTAAGTGAGAAGTTAGAGAGCCCGCATTCTCACATCACAATTACAGCATCACCAAAATATGGATAAACCTCTCCTGCATATGGGCGGACCTCGACTATCAATGTAATGGTGACTCGCCGTAATATAATTTTCAGCCGAGATTTGCCTGCTGTTCGCTATTCCAAGGCTGAAGCATGTTTCATTCCCTCGAGTCACAACTTCTAAACGCTGCCAGGCAGATATATAATTTTGACTGTCCTGATGGTAGCGTAGGCTATTAGTAGTAACAACCCCTATTTAGCACTATGTCCTCATCATTTGTAGCGTAGCGCAGCCAGACCCGTACAGCAAAAAGCTGTACCAGGGTCTAGGAGGGCTGGGCGGCAGTGTGGGCGGGATAAACGGTTGCTTCAGCACTCAACGTCACGCAATAGGATGGTGGAACAACCAATCCCCACACACTTCTGTGTAACGTCACAGCGCGACACGCCCCTTTGTAGGTGCAGCGGCAACTTCGAGCCGTCGTAGCAGTGAATTCGTGTGATGACCACAGCCACAAACAAGATTCCTAATAAATCGTGTTTTCACTTATACAGTTCAAAAATGCATCGTTTTCAACCACATGGCCCTCCTTGATCAATCAGCGAAATGTCGAGCAATGTGGGGCTTGTTAAATGGTTATATTTATGATTGTTGTCAACATGGCATGTTCGGTGTTAGCTAGCTAGCTGTATACCCATAACTAATACATGGCTAGCCGCTAGCTCGGTAGACTAGGTGTCATTCCCATCTATTTAGTAAGCGACTTACAGACTTTCAAAGCTCCCAAATGTCTCGTTTTTAATGACATGGATCTTATTAGAATTTGGGGCAGGCATATAATACAAGGCTGGATACCTAGCTCTGTTATTGACGACAGGTTAGCTAGCCACTAGCGAGGGCCTCTTTGTAGGTGAAGCGGCAACTTCCAGCCGTCGTAGCAGTGAAAGCGTGTGATGACCACAGCCACAAACAAGTTTCCTAATAAATCGTGTTTTCACTTATACAGTTCAAAAATGCCTCGTTTTCAACCACATGGCCCTCTTTGATCAATCAGCGAAATGTCGAGCAATTTGGGGCTTGTTAAATGGTTATATTTATGATTGTTGTCAACATGGCATGTTCGGTGTTAGCTAGCTAGCTGTATACCCATAACTTTCCCTGATTGTCGCTCCCAACGCAGGACGCTCCCCGGTCAGCTCGCTCCCACTAGCCAGACTATCGATCCCATCTATTTAGTAAGCTACTCAAAGACTTTCAAAGCTCCCAAATGTCTCGTTTTAATGGCATGTGTCTTATTAGAAATTGGGGCCGCAATTTCATTCTACACCTACAGTAGTGGTCTGATAATAGCGTGTGACTATCTGGTTCTGTAAAATGCTCAACTTAGCTTACCGAGCTAGTTTAAAACATCGAATGATCAAATGGTAATGTGTTGAGATCTATTTGTGTCCGATAAGTTCATGGTGTATTATTACATCAATCCATGTCAGCCACGAAATGTATTATCATCCAGGCTTTTTAAATTAAGTAAACACTTTCGTGCTGTACGTAGCACGGACGGACACCATGCTTCTTCTTAGAAAGTTTCCTGTTTACTAGGTAGCCCGGCCCCCCTCGCGATTTGATTGGCCCTGTCATCGGATAACTTTCAGCCTCGCAAAACGACCGGGGTCCGCTAGACTGCCCCCGGGAGCAAATTCAATTTGCGGTTGCTAGGGGCGTCTAGATTTCTAGGCTACATCATTTGTACTCTGATTTTTTTTTCTGATACAATTGCAAAGAAATGGCATTGTTTCCCCAGTAGGCCTAGGTTGATTACGCATTGTATTCAATCTGTATTTGACTCCCCTTTCCGTTATCTTGCTACCTCAAGCTTTCGATTCTGACTGACTCACCTTGCATGAAGTGGTCAACAGAGAGCCCCATAACACTGGCGAAAGTGAAAGTAGGCTATTGTGCGTCGCAAGGCACCACCTGACAAAATCTTAGCCACCGCTACCTATGTTAAGCATGTTTCACGGATATCCACAACCTAATAATGGACGATTTTAATGGTCTTTCATTGCAACACTTTTTTTTACCAACATTTACCAGCTTACAAAATTATGTCAGTTATGATGACAATCAATGCTATCATAGTCTGCACATAGCACTACAGTAGCCTACACCACTTTATTGTGTGTAGTGTGCATCATACCTTCTCATCACAAGAATATGCACGGATTTGGGTTCTGCCTCGGCTGCATGATAAATCCAGAAACTACTTTCGCAAAAATCATAACTGAACACAACTCTGGCGGCAAACAGTTGCATGAAGATGCAAACCAATCAGAAGAGGTGTAGCAGACTCGTCACAAGACCTTTCTTGAAGTTCATACACAGGGTTGCCAGACGGGGCAGTCGCAGCAGAATATTGCGCAGGGGCAAAGCGACTGTGCAATTGCATGAATTTCCAATACAATTCACAACTAATATTTTAAAAGGCTCTTGAGCTAGTGGGGCCGAGCCAAGTCACGGTGGGGCCGTGGCCCCACTAAAAATAGCCTAAACTCGCCCCTGTGCCCAACCACAGAGTTACATAGGACTGTGTGCCCAACACTAAACTCGCGCACCCACCCATCAAGTGGGGTCGGAAATGAGCGGATTTGTGAAAATGGCGACGAGGAAGTTGTAACCTACTTCTAACTATTTTGACAATTATGACAAAATATTGTCTTTACCCTCTGGGCTTGCGTTGCGCATCAATAAAACCTAGGCTCGCTACTAAAGAAAGGAGTGTACCAACACAGAGCAAAAGCAAAACACACACAGACGGAGTTTGTAAGTTAGAAGTATTGTATTAAGAATAATCAAGATGATAAATAGGAGAGTATTAATATTTCATAAATTGGTGAGTGAATAACTTAGTACATATCTGTCCTATTAGATGGACATGAATAAGCAAACAACATGTAGATAAATAAAATAGAATCTGCAGATTCAAATAAAAATAAATAAATAACAAAAATGTTAACAGTCAATAAACTATATGTATACAAAATGCAGACATTTAAATCTGTAGCTACATTCAACAGATAAGCCTACAGTAGGCGCTATTAATCAAACAACTTGTAGGCTAAATCACCCGGGTGAGTAGATAGAGTTATGTAAATAGGACAGATAATTTAAACTATAGTGGATCGTTCAGTACACTGTATCACAAAAAAAAGAGAAGAAAACAAAACAAAATAAGAGGGTTCATTCATTCAGTTCACAACAATTCTTATCTGAAGGCCAGGCTCGCCACAGCTGTTGGGGGTTCGCCTTCGCCGTAGTATTTGAAGGCGATCGCACAGCAGCTGAATTCACTCGAACAGGGATCAATCCAAACGAAAGACCCGGCCAGACGTCAAAGTGGAGAGAAACGCATACAGGGTTTGGACTCGGACATCACACCAATCCGGTCTTCAGCAAAATAATCTTCACGGTTTAAAAACCTGCGACGTTCACAACGACTCTTGACTCCGTCAGTGGAGTAAGTAAACACTTTTATCTCAAAGATGACTTGCAATAATACACTATTGAATGGTGTATTTTAGCTGCGGTAAGCTTCAATCAGTAGACAACAGTAGACGAGGACAAACGGAAAGTCTTTCGAAGAATGTAAACAGCCCCACGAGCGGACTCGGTTCCCATGGCGACGTTATGACTCCACGAGCGGATGACCTGGGTTACAAAGTGCCTTGCTAATCGATGAAGCAAATCCTGACCCCCTGGATGCAATACCTACTCTGGCCACCCTGCGCCACCATCTTACACAGTGCACCTTTAAGCGACTCTACTATAAGTGTTTGACTCCAGCAGGTTCACGTTCGGGAAAAAGTTCAGAGTCCAGTATGAACACGGGCGGTTGGCAGGTAAGAACTTTAGTGCCCAACGTAACTGGTGTGGGCACCGTTCTGGTCGGCCTGAAAGCAGTGTGTGTGTGTGTGTGTGTGTGTGTGTGTGTGTGTGTGTGTGTGTGTGTGTGTGTGTGTGTGTGTGTGCGTGTGCGTGTGCGTGTGCGTGTGCGTGTGCGTGTGCGTGTGCGTGTGTGCCCCAGTTGCAGATCCTCCTCACAGTAGAAGAAGGAAGAGTATGGATGGACCCCCACCAGATCGTAAGTTAACAGTTGAATTGGTGCAAACTGCAGTAGTCCTAGGCCTATGGAAACTCTCATGATATTGCGCTGTCATTCCTTCACATGAAATGCATTTTAGATGAAGGCATCCAAGATCCGGTTCTGGATCGGGCAGTATAATAGGGTCTTTCACAGGATCCGGGTACGGCAGGATCTGGCTTATTTGGTGCCCTAGGCGAGTTTGAGTTCTGCCCCCCAGGAGGGACAGGGTGAGAGAAAGGGAGAAGAGCTGTCACGCTATTGAATTTCATAATATACAAAATATAGTAAATAGCCTCACTTGTCTGCTGTGCATGGTTCTGTTACATGATTAATGTAGGCTATGTCATTCTGGTCTGGAAATTAATGTTTTTTTAAGCTTACAACAAGCAGGTAATTCATGTGGATGGAAGGAGATATGGCAGCTAAAATTGTTTTAAACATTGCACCAGTCTTACTTTACATTGCTTGTCAACCTAAGCAAGTATTATGATATCAGGTGGGTGTTAGTGAGTAGTGAGTCGGCTACTAACAGCTACTTTACTGGATTTCATTGCTTGGCATACTTGGCTAATGTTAGCATGCTAACTAACGATTTCTCTGATCAAAAACAAAGCTCTTTTTCTCTCTAATTCCAAATAGTAACCTCATAACTATTAGGCTTTCCATAATCACAAACGGTTGCTGATTAAATCACATAGTTCCAAAACACCCTCTGAAACTCCTGCATCATGCAATGAGTGGTTTAATGAGAACATAGCCTAATAATCTCCATCCAGCAGAGCAGCACTACTGTTTGCGCTTGCCCTCTCTGTCTCTCGAGTGAGTCTCCAAATTAAAAACACTGTCACTCGTCCCGCCCCCTTTCTCAGAACTGTCTGTTTATTGGTTCACAGACTTCCCAGAGACTGTTGGAAGAGATATTACTATTGGCCGAGGGGCGCTTTGCCGTGAGGAGCGCTTTCCCCACTCTTTGTTGATTGCGACTTCATAAAAAAACTTCATATCGCAAAATTACGCATAGGAGAGCGCCATTTCGGCGCTCCTTCTTCACATGGCGCTCTAGGCGACCGCCTAGCCGGCCTATGCTAAAAACCGGCCCTGCGGGTACGGCAGGATCTTAAGCAGTGGATCCGGTATCCGGCAGTTACCTAAAAATCAGGATCTGGTGCATCTCTAGCCTAGTTTTTACATAGCCTAGGCTTTTCAGTCAATCTTTCACAACCCCAATCGCTGCATGGAGTGAAAGCCAATAATTTATAATCAAACCCTAAGAGGATTTCACTACTCAAACTGGGTATGGAGGTAACGACAGTAATGGCAGTGCAGAAACTGTAATCAGACATTATTGAAATTTGAACTGTAGTTCGTTCCTACGTTCCTGCCAAAAGTAATGAAATGGCAGTAACATGTTACTTTGGAATTCTGTTTCTGTGTGTGTGTGTGTGTGTGTGTGTGTGTGTGTGTGTGTGTGTGTGTGTGTGGGTGTGTGTGTGTGTGTGTGTGTGTGTGTGTGTGTGTGTGTGTGTGTGTGTGTGTGCGCGCCTTCCAGTTGAAGATCCTTCTCACAGTCGAAGACGGAAGAGTATGGATGGACCCCCACCAGATTGTAAGTTAACACACACACACACACTCACACACACCCAATGATAATCATAATCACCAATAATGTACCTCTCATAGAACATTCACACATATTCACTATGCCAGGATTAGGTAGTAAAGCTTTATGGTCTTTATAGGTGTTTGACTACTGTGTGTGTGTGTGTGTGTGTGTGTGTGTGTGTGTGTGTTTTTTTAGTGTCTGAGCTGAGGCTGGTGCTGCTGGGGGGGAGTGCAGCTGGGAAGAGGGCAGCAGGAAACACCATCCTGGGCACAGAGGAGTTTGGGAGGCAGGCCAGCACACACACATCCACAGCCACCCAGCACAGTGAGAGCAGACACGGGGAGGTGGCTGGGAGACGGGTGACTGTGGTGGACACTCCAGACTGGTTCTACAGTGGACTCTCTAAGAAGGACATGAGACAGGACGTGGGGCTTTGTGTCTGTCTGTCTGCACCAGGACCTCACGCCTTCCTCCTGGTGGTTCCAGTGGAGTCGTCTGAAGGGGAAGAGAGGAGGATGCTGAAGAAGATGGAGGACATTTTTGGGGAGGGATGTTGGAGACACACCCTGGTCCTCTTCACCTGTACTGAGGGGCTGGGAGGGAAGAGTGTGGAGGAGTTACTACAGACAGGGAGTCAGGAGCTCCAGCAGCTCCTAGGGAAATGTGGGAACAGGTGTCACCTTCTCAACATTAGGGACACGCCTGGTGACACTGATGTCACACAGCTGCTAGAGAAGATAGAAGAGATGGTTTCAGGAAACAAAGAAGTGTTCTACAGCAGTGAGACCTACCAGGAGGCAGAGAGACAGACCAGAGAGATAGAGAGAAGGATGCAGAGAGAAAGAGAGGTAAAGGAGAGTAAACTAAAGGAGGAGAAGGAGAGGAGAGAAGAGCTTGATAAAAATATGCAGGATTCTCTGAAGAAGATGGAGGGAGAGATTCAGCAGCATGAAGGAGAAATTAGGCATTTAAATGAGAGAACAACAGAACTGGAGAGGAGGATGAAAGAAGAGAGGGATGAGCAAAAGAGGAGAGAGATGGAGAGCGAGTTAAAGAGAGAAACAGCCCTCAGAGAGGAGATGGAGGGAAAGCTGAATAGAGTGAAAGAAAAGAGAGAACGAGAGAGGAGAGAGATGGAGAAAAGACACAGAGAGGAGATGGAGGAGATGAGAGAGAGCTTTGAGAGAGAGGCCAAGGTTGAAGCAGAGACAAACCTCATGAAGATCATCCTGCCTCAACTACAGAGAAACATCAGCATCACCAAGGAGAAGATGGAGGGAGAGTTCAACAGAAGGATGGAGGAGAAAAAACGAGTAATAGAGAAACTGAGACAGCGTCTGAATGAGAGAGAGTCCGAAATAGAGGATGAGAGGGAGAGAAACAGAGAGATGGAGAGACTGAGGCAGCAGCTGGAAGAGAGAGAGTCAGCGTGGGAGAATGAGAGGGAAGCCATCCAGAGACTCAGTACAGACCTGCTCACAGCAGCCACTCCTGAACACATCAGCCAATCAGGGCACTGAGATGCCTAATATCAGCCTGATCTCCAAAAAATCCGTGCTCCTGGACACGGATGTTAAGGACACGAAATCTGTGTCCATGATGCACGGATTTTGCCAAAATTCTGTGCTCCTGGACACGGAATTGTTTTCCGTGCTCCTGGACACAGAATTGTTTTCCGTCATGGGCACACGGAAGTGCTTTCTATAGGCTATTACCACAGCACTGTGTTGACTCTATCATAAGGAAATACCAAATGCTAATCCTGAACAAAATAATGCTATGGCAATTTAAGTTGTGCCCTGACCAAAATATTCCCTAACCCTAAACTGTCATTAAAGACATATCTTTGAGAAATACCTTTTCCAGTTGGTTGCTAGGCTATCAAATATATTATTACACCTGTAATATTTTTTTGTGTTTGTGCATATGTCAGCCAAAGGGTCCCTTTTAAAAACCCTTTGAAAGGTTGAATGCCCAGAACACAGACAAGAGGTTTAAAAATATTTACTATTAAGTTAAAAAACTACATTTTCCTTTAAAAGCAGCACTAGGCTCCACTACTGTAGTCTGGCCACTACTGTAGTCTGGCCTTATCTGTTGAGTGCCTGGAGCAGTAGGATTTTGATCGCAACGCCCCCCCAGCAAACAGCCAATAACAGAATACGCCTCCCACGTGGGGGCGAAAGGGGGAGGCCGCTCGTGGCAATGACGTACACATCTGCACCAGAGCCATTGGTCTGCGCTATGTTGTTGTTGAGTAACTGCCAGCGATTGGGTGAGAGGTGTCCAATAATTTCAAACCATAACTGAGTGCAAACTTCCTGCTTCCTACAATCGCTTCAGAGCAAACAAATGCCAGACCATAAATACGAAATGAAATGGTAGTATTATGGGATGGTCAGGACCAGGGGGTCGTTTCTCGACAGTGCCTTTGCTAACGACTTTAGCCATTTTGTTCGTTCTTAAGACCAACGTTGTAACCAAGGTCTTGAGTTGGTCTTAAGTTGTTCTTAAGTTGTTCTTAAGTTATTCTTAAGTTGGTCTTGCGTCTAAAGACCAACTGAAGACCAACTTAAGACCAACTTAAGACCAACTCAAGAGCAACTTACGACCAACTCAAGACCGACTTAAGACGGTTAGCAAAGGCAAGAATCGAGAAACGGACTCCAGGCTAGCACTAGGCTGCAAGAGGAAGTCTTTAAGGTGTCCAGTGGTTCTTAAGTCTTCTCAGGTGTCCGCAGCGACCAAAGTCAATGTCCAATCCCAACACGTGTTGGGTGTATTCATGTTCAGGTGGCAGAGGGGGTTACCCGGTGATGCCTGCTCCCTCTGTCCAGGTCCAGCACACCTCGACAGCAAGAACAAGCTCAAATCAATCCAGCATCAATATAATGACCGAGGCAAGATTCTCATGTTTATGTTCGTAGCTGGTTGGAAGCGTGGTTCGTAGCTGGTTGGAAGTGTGGTTCGACCCAAACCCAACAAACCTGACTCCGGTCCTGTCCGGTCCGTTTCTGACTTGTTGATGTATGTTGAAAATCCTTTGGTTAACAATAAACATTTGAATTAATAATTATTTTGAATTATTCTTGTCTCATTTCGTCATCATGCCAGTGAATGAATAAAAACAAAACAAAAATAACCTAAAGAGGGAAAAATCAAAATCAGTGTGCTAACCTTTTTTCTACAAAAAACTATTTGTCACTTGTCAGTGATTTGTCATTAATCACATTGTCACTACACGTAAGCTGTCTGTTGAAAGACGGCTTTCTTTTATATTTATATGTATATATATATACTGTATATAGTTTAGGAGCCTTTATGCCGTTATTGGACAGGATAGTTGAAGAGGGTGGCAGGAAGCGAGTGGGAGAGAGAGACGGGGTGGGATCGGGAAATGACCCCGGATGGACTCGAACCAGGGCCCCCGTGGGCATACAAGCCCAAATGTCAGGGGGCTTAGCGTGCTGTGCCACAGCGCCCCTGAAAGACAGCTGTCTGCCCAGATGAAGATCTTCATAGTGATAAACACCTGTAACATTAGTATACTGAATTTGTATTTTTGGAGTGTCTTGGTGAACTTTGGACAAACAAGTACCTTGAACCAAGGAGCACATTTTTCCATTTTTGTAAGCCATTGAGCACACCTCTGACTTGAACCATGCGTCTTGGACATGCACTGTGTAGCATTCTTAGCATTCTCTTGGATTTCTGCCCAGATGCAGATCTGCTGCAGCGATTAAAACCTGTATGTGTATGTCTACTCTAGAACATGCCCACGGCAGTTTTCAGTGCACGCTATTTAGGTCATGAACACTAAACAAGGAAACACTTGGCACCTGGTTTTGCTAGAAACAATATGAAATATGTACAAGCTATTTTGTTATTTTGCATTGGTGTGTAAGAAAGGGAAAATGACATCAGATATGAAGAATGTGATCCTTTAATGTTATTGGGCTTATGGTAGAGCAGAGGTTTATAGCAGGTCCCTGTTGATTCCCCCCAAATCCCTATACTAAATAAACTGAGAGAAATGTGACGCGCTTGAGAACTCGTTTCTCTGATCCGTGACACTGCTGTGAGATAGATGGCAGATTGCCAGGAGGGAGGATGAAGCAGCAGAGGAACAAGTCAAACTAGTTACCCAGACAGAGGAAGAGAAATGCTTGTGTGAGTTTTGCAACATGACAACGTCAAGGTAAGTTGGCACATCAATTGTCTATTCCTTATTGGTTTTGTGTAATACTGAACTACTATTCTGACATTATTTGTCTTTAGTGATCATTTCTGTTTAACTGAGTAGAATATAATGTGTCGTCATAATTCTCTCGACAAAAGATCCGCCTTCTGTCTACACTTACGTTCCCGACTAATGACAGTGGGCTACGGAGAGGTACATGGTGTGAAATATACAGTAACTGTCAGACAACAATTGATAAAACCTGCCAGCTAAAATGACTAATCCGTGAGGTAGGCCTAATTGAACAGTATGAATAATTTAGTGATGTTAAAGTAATCATTGTAATTAGGCCCAAGTGTTTATATCTCTATCAATTATTCAAGAATTTAAGTCACTGTGCGGACTTTTGACATTCCTGCTTTTGCACACATTTGACATTTTTTTTGGCTGTTTGGCTGCTCTGCTCTGTACCAACCAGCTATGCATGTGATGAACCCCTCTTATACGTCTCATCACCAACCACAGCTGTGTGTGTGTGTGTGTGTGAGTGTGTGTGTGTGTGTGTGTGTGTGTGTGTGTGTGTGTGCGTGTGTGTGTGTGTGTTTGATCTTCCTTTTCTAGCTATATGGTCAACATGCGGATGTGAAATGATGTGTTCATGTCTTTTGTATTCTGGATTTATGTACAGTAGGCTATGTATGTTACTGGACCCCTTAATTTCCTTCAGGATTTGGTGGAAGAAGGACAGCTATTTTAATCAGTTTAGCCTAGTCTACTACAGAGTTACTGTTGAAATTTTCATACTGTCGGAATTTGCATGCAAGCATTTTATGTGGATGCCATTTGGAATTAAGATTAATATTATTTTGAATATTCTTCTAGTTACTGTTGAAATTTTCATACTGTCGGAATTTGCATGCAAGCATTTTATGTGGATGCCATTTGGAATTAAGATTAATATTATTTTGAATATTCTTCTAGTCTCCTAACAGGATGTGCACATTAATGTGAAATCATAATTGTGATTGTTCTCAGCAGGACAAGAATGATGTGAGCTGTGAGGAGCAGCCAGCCCTCTATCTTATCTCCTCAGCGCAGCATGGAGACACACAGGTTTGTGGGGATTGTGCCCTTTGGTGAAGCAACAATTTTAAGGGAAAAGCATTCACAGGAAAAGGATTTTCACCACATAAAAATGAGTAATATACAGTCTTATTTAGCATGGAATGGTGACTTTTACAGTGTCCTCCCTGTTACCACTTTTTAACCCATTATTTAAAAAGATATGGTTTCTATATTGATATTCACCAAATTTCAAGTAATATTCTTTCAAACTATATTATGTCTGCTCTTCTGACCTTGCACAGTAGCTAGTTAGGACCAAATAAGCCTGAAATTGTTCTTCCTGTTACATGAAGGACAATTTCAGGCTTATTTGCTCCTAACCATAAATTTTGAAAGGATATTTTGCTCCAAGTCATATCGTCTGAAACAATATTGCTTGTGAATTTGGTGATTATCAATATAGAAACCATATCTTTTTAAATAATGGGTTAAAAAGTGGTAACAGGAAGGACATTGTAAAAGTCCAATAAAATAACAAAATTCCATGCTAGATAAGACTGCATATTACTTATTTTTATGTGGTGAAAATCCTTTTCCTCTGAGTGATGTACCTCCTGGAAATTGTGTAATTTGGGGAATGAACCATTATTTTATTGGGTTTTCTTTATCTCAATGTCATTCCTGTTACCAATTCAAAATTATGCACTGCAAAATTATATATATAAAAAAAGATATTTCACTTATGCGTGTTGACAACATTGCTAACTGCTACATTACTCCTAGAACAACATAACAATGTGAAAATAATGTGATTTCATCTATAATTAACAAATAAAAGACACCTTGAAAGATAACTTTTCACTGTGAGGGACAGGGAATTTGTACCGATTCGGCAGAATCATCCCAATACTTGTTCTAAAAATGCACTGAAATTGTGCATACAGTACAGTACAGTACATGCAAGCAAAATATCATATACTTACACTATGGTATACGTCTACTACTAGTATGTGTTGTTATACCAGCCTGGACCCGCTCACAATTCTTGTGACATTTTCACATTTTCACATCAATGGTGTATGTGGGCTAACTGTAATATACATTTCAAATGATCTCACAGACAGACAGAATAAAATATCTCTGCAGGCCCAATTTGACCCCTGGACCTGAGTTTGGCATCCATTAGAAGTGTTAATTTACCAATACCAGGCCATACCATATTTTTTGTTGATAGATAGCATCAAAACAACAGTATGTGGCTTATGTGACAGTTACATTCCACATGTTACCCCAGATGTAGCTGTCACCATTGTTGAATGTATGCCATGTAGGGCTGGGAAAATGTATCGATATCGCAATATCACGGCTTGCGATAAACGTATCGCAAATGTTGGTTATATGGTGATACCTACTTTTTAATTTCTAATAACAGCCAATTTGGTGAAAAGGTAAAAAAAAAAAAAAGTATGGGAAACTTGACATTTTAAGTTGATGCTGTATATTAGCCATGTTTTTTCCTAATAAAAATAATGTTGGAAATATAACACTGCTCTCAGTTGTTTCATACATGATAAAGTGTAGAATGGCAAGTAGGGAAAATATTTGTATATATTAAATAGCACGAGTAATATCCATTTCGTGATATACAGTCATCATGTTATCATGTATCACATATTTTTCTAATAAAAGTGCAGCCCTAATGCCATGTACCTCCAGGGAGATGAAGTAAGTGTTGCATTCAGGGCTCTTAATTAACACCAGCCAACTGGTCAAATGCTGGTGACATTTGAGTTTGGCTGGTAGAAAAGACCAACCCACTCTGCCCCATTAGTCAGTGTGTGTTTGGCTAGTAAGATTAACATTCTGGCTAGAGATGAAAAAAGTTAATTTAGAGCCCTGGTTGAATTATGATGAAAGATGCAATTATTACTCTCCTTTTCTTTACAGCTGCACTGCAGAAACTGATGTCTCTGAAAGCCCAAGTCCAACTGGTTTGTCTTATCTTAAATTGTATAAAGCCGATAAGATGTTTCCAGTTTTATCCACTGATGTTTTCTTAAAGGTGCACTGTGTAAGATTTTTAGTTGTTTTTTAGTTGTAGTTGAAAGGTAGAATGCCCAGAACACAGACAAGAGGTTTAAAAAAAATCCTTTAAAAGCAGCACTAGGCTGCAAGAGGAAGTCTTTAAGGTGTCCAGTGGTTCTTAAAGGGACACTGTGTGAGATTTTTAGTTGTTTATTTCCAGAATTCATGCTACCCATTCACTAATGTTACCTCTTTCATGAATAATTGCCACCACCATCAATTTCTTAGTATTCATTATGACTGGAAAAAGTGCACTTTTCATACATAGATAGCCATTTTTAGCTGCGAAAATGACTATTTGGGCCATACTAGAAAATATAGTTCATTACTTACTAAACTTTCATTAAAATATCACATTTGGCAATAGACAACCCAGTTTCAATGAGCAGCATAGTTGTAGTACCTTTTTTGACCATTTCCTGCACAGTGCATCTTTAAGTTTTTTCTTTTGTTTCAGAGATGTTAAAGTTTGATCCATTACCTGACATGTTTCGACATTGTGACTTCCGTCATTAGATGGTTGCATGGATGTTTCACATGGATGCATAAACATTCATGTGACCCAAACAGAAAAGTTAGACCATCGAAAAGTGTGTGGTAAAGGATAAAACTGTCACATGTCTGAAACAAAAGAGAAACTTAACCCTATTCAGAAGACTGCGCTCCCCCCTCCCCCCCATAACTCATGAACGGAATACCGTATAACCACCAAACTTGGGGGAGATGATCTACATATGGACATGTATGAATTACATAATTTTGGTGTCATTAGGTGGTATTAGGCCATCATTATTACGTCATTATCAGATTTTAATGTTTGAAATCTCGCCATAATGTAATGTATTTTCCATCAAATTTAGGTAATGCATTTAAATCGTTATGATTATATACTTGAGACCACTTAAATGCTCACAAAGGTGTCTGATGCTAATTTAAATAGCAAAATATCTTTAAAAATTATGTCACAAAATGGCGTCATAAATATGGTAAAGTGGCTTCAGTTTCTTATAACATTGCACCAAGCGGTAAGTCTTCAACAACAGAATATATGAATACCAAATTTGCAGGGCTTGATATACCTAAGCAATGAGAAATAAAAATAATGAATGAAATTGAGGTGAAATGTGCTTTGGTAAAGATCAAGTCCGCCACGATTATATATGTGGCGAAATCATCAAATTAGCATAAATGAGTAACAATTGATTAAGCTGATATTAAATCAGGTATGTTATGCAGGTAATTTGTACTATAATTATACAATAGTATGTGATGAGGAAGGAACAATAAAGAGACTTAGATCAGTGATTTTTGGTTAGACATACCTGTCAGAAAACTGTAGCCATGGCAAGGACAATAATGATAAACCTAATATTTTGGTACTAAACTGTAGCCAACTAAATTTTAGGAAAAGTCACCCAGTTTTGCAGTCATAGCTGAAGTCGTTAAGGAATTATACAACATCAAAGTTGGTGACCTTTCTGAAAAACACAAAAATATTTAACAGTCACACATATGAATCTAATACATCCAGTAATCTTGTATTTCAACTTGCTATTGGATCTAAGGTGTACCTCCCCCTGGCCGACTCCAATTCACCAAAGTGTGTCCAGACTCAGTGACGTTACGATGGTCTCCACCAGAGGGCGCCCCTGGTCCACAATGGTACACCGTTACCTGGCGACGACAGGCAGAGCAGCGCAGCAAAACCGTATCAGACTGTGAGGTGGAGGTGACTGGTCTTCATCCAGGAAGGAAGTACCACTTCAGTGTGGTGGTCACCCTGAGACAAGATGGCCACCAGAGCACACCTGTGGAGGCATTCATGCACACAGGTAATCTTCATTTGAAAACATTTTCTTTCCTAGTAGTAGTAGCAGAGATATTATAGACAGAGATACGTCATTTTAGTTCTTTTCCGGTATCCACTTTATGTTGGGTGAAGGCCCCTTTAGGAGATCTTTGGTTAGGAGACTTTCAGAGTCCTGAGGTTGAGAATAAATCCCCCCTTAGCACTGTAGATGGTGGTAACGCACTTCTTGTGCAAACACCTGAGCGACGAATAGTCGACTGTTGACTCCGTCAATCAGTCTGGCAAAAGCCATGAGGAATCCGTCTCCGTGGAAGATGGGAGATGGTCTGATCTTACTCTATCATTGAAATTAATATAACTCAAATTAAAACCCATATTGTGCTTTATTAGCATGCCTGTGACGTTATAGCACCGAAAAAGCATACAAATAAAAAAACAAAAGTGTGAATATAGTTACCTTAACCAATCAGTAACGGAGCTCGCGGGTGAGTTCTACGTCACCACTCTCAACTGTTTGCTGATTGGCGAAACACTGAGAGAACCGAGCTCGAGGCTTTTGCCAGACGATGTACGGAGCCAAAATCTTTGGGTGGAGTACATGGATGGCGTCGCCAGGCTAGGACAACGCCCCCTTAGGAGACCCAACTTGAGCACACTCTTTTGCATTGGGTGGGCGTGTTTTGATACCTCTTTATTACTCCACCCACTTTGCTGCAATCATTGGGGGCCTACTTCACAAAACTGCCCTGTGACACTGGTAATAAGGCAAAGGTAAAATGTGGTAAAACAGGTAATAGCAGTACTCCGAAACAACTTGAAACTTATAACTTAAAAAATGGTAGTTGAAACCAACTTTTATTTTTACCTCGGACAAGGAAGTAATGTTTTCGGTAGCGTTGGTTTGTCTGTTTGTCTTTCTGATTGTTTGTTTGTTTGTCAGCAGCATAACTCAAAAACGAATCAACGGATTTGGACGAAACTTTGTGGAGTTGTTGATAATGACCCGGATTCGGATCACAAACCGGAACCAGCACTTTTTAAAAGATTCACCATTGCTGGCCTAATATACGTGTATCTAGACGCCCTAGTGACCAGAAATTGAATTGCGGGACTCCACAAAAAGAAGGCAGAAAGACTTGAGATGCAACAGTCAAATGTTCTATCAAACAACTTCCTTGACGGAGGTCTGTGCTCAATGAGTGCTTCTAGTTTACATTGTGGTCATGCTGTTATGTTATGCGTAATAGCATTGAGACCGTTTTCTGTTTCATGTGTAACAGACAATATAGTTTTTAAAAAAAAATCTAATCTAATTATAGTGTACATTTGTGGACATTTTGGGGGCAATTTTCCATTTGTATTTGTTTTTGTTATTCTTTTAATTTTTAAATAAAAATGCAAAACGTGACTGGTGGAAAATTCGCATGGCAACAGATTTGTGCCGTATCCTGCAGCATAATGTCCTCCATCCAGTCACGTGTTCCTTCACAAAAGGTGTCTGGTTTCCATGACGCACATAGGCAGCAACAAATAATATTCACACCATGTAAATCACCCGAAACTACTACAACTAGATCTATAATCTCGCAATAGTAATGAGTTAAAGATATTTTGCAATATTCTTCCTCCCACAGGATTCCCCATCTCTGAGCTGCTGTCAGAATTGGGCCTGAGGGATCTGCAGGGAGGGAAGCTCACTCTCAGCTCAGTCCTGGAGATCAACAGCAACACCCTCTCTGATACACCACCACAAGGTCTACATGAATTACCATGGACTTTCTTAAGAAAACTCATGATGTCAAACTTAACTGCAAGAAATGTACAATGTGACCAACCAATGTATGAATCTATTTTTACTCGTGTTACTGAATATGTTGATGCTATGAATCCTCTGGATTTGATCACAGCCCTTTTCCACTGTGCAGATCCTTTCCTCCAACAGGACATAGTCTCCAAAATGTCTTTGTGCCAGTTTGCTGTTCCTCTGCTGCTGCCAAACTGTGACACACAGAAGATCACTCTGATGCTGTGGGCCATGAGAGATCTAGTAAAGAATTACAAACCTCATTCTTCAACAGGTGAAGGGGCATTGGTAGAGGGCAGGATTGTAGAGATGGAAATTCCCCTTGTGTCTTTCGTTAGGGTAGGAGAGAGCAGTTTGTCTAAATCTCAAACTCTGAACAGATTGTTCAGTAATATTTCTCAACCCAATGAAGCATTTATCCATTGTGACATGCCATGTGGTGACGTGCCCAGGAGAATTGCAGATGGGCTGGTCGAAGTCAGCTGGTATCTGCCCTGTGGGAACAAAAACATTGACATATTCACACAGCCAGTGGCCGTGGCCAACCTGAGAGGAGACAGCAGGTTGTTTGAAGCTCAGGTGTCCTTCCTGTGTCAGACCTCAGCTGCAGTTTTCATCTTCAGTGATGACCTGGAGGGTGACCTCAGTCCTTTCACGAACAGAGAGAGAAAAGCAGAGCTGTTCCTGGTCACCAACTCTCAGAGGAAGGGCTATGGCATGGAGAAACCTAAGGAGACTTGCCTAAAACACAACATTGAAGAAACACATGTGGTGGTCAGAAAAAAGCAGAATGACTCTGATTTTGTTAATGTGTTGCGTTTCTATGTAAGAGGTGTATTGGAAAAAGACCAGTTGAAATCTAATATGTTAAATTTGGCGGTTGTAGCTCAACACATTGGTGTTTTGGTGGATGAAGATGAAGAATGTAAGAATGCAAGACAAAATGCTGAAGGAATCAGTGACATGGTGAGGGATGTTTTGGTGTTTAAGGAGGAGCAGCTGCCTTTACATGGAACCATCTGGAAGGCAATCAGCAAGTTAGAGAAAGAGAGATGCAGAATGAGAAACGCTAATAAGGAGATCAACCTAAAAGATTACAGGAGTAGGATAGCAGATCAAGAAAGTTATCTGAGAAAGAAACAGCAAGAGAGAGATTTATCAGAAGCCATGGCTAAATTTATTGCTGGAATCTCACAACAAAACACAGAACGTCTCTACTTCCTGAAGTGGCTGAAATTTCAGCTAGACACACTCACCAGACATAACCTGGCCACACTGAGACAGCAGTATAAAGACTGTTGTAGTAAAAATCCACAGGACAAGGAGCTCAAGAACTTAGATGAGCAGATCTCCAACTGCTCGTTGGGTCCTGAACATTTTTTCCGAGAACTAGGACAGATTTATGAGTGTGCTTGCGCACTTCCACAAGACGACCTACACAGGTCTGTTACACAGAAAGTCCAGCATCTGCCTGGACTATGTGCTCAGATGCTGCTGGATGGGTTTCCAATGGAGCTGGTGGATGGAGATGCTTCAAACATCCCAATGAAGTGGATATCAGCAGTCCTGACGGAGCTGCATCAACTGGTCAGAACTGAGAGCCGGATTCGAGTGTTGACTGTGCTGGGGGTGCAGAGCACTGGGAAGTCCACCCTTCTCAACACCATGTTTGGGGTGCAGTTTGCTGTCAGCAGTGGAAGATGCACCAGAGGAGCCTTCATGCTGCTGATGAAGGTCTCTGAGGAACTCAGACATGAGCTCCAGTGTGACTTCATCATGCTTATCGACACAGAGGGCTTAAAATCACCTGAGCTGGCAGCACTGGACACAAGCTATGAACATGACAACGAACTAGCAACCCTGGTGATAGGGCTCAGTGACATCACCATCATCAACATTGCCATGGAGAACAACCAAGAGATGAAGGATATCCTCCAGATTGCAGTCCATGCCTTTCTGAGAATGACAGAGGTTGGGAAGAAGCCCAGATGTCTGTTTGTGCATCAGAATGTGTCAGACATGTCTGCACATGTCAACAACATGAGGGATCGGAAAAATCTGGTGGAGCAGCTCAATGAGATGACTCAGGCAGCAGCTAAGATGGAGAAGAAAGAAGGCAACACTAAGTTCACTGATGTAATGACATATGATCCGGAAAAAGACAGCTACTACATCCCTGGACTTTGGCATGGAACTCCCCCAATGGCCCCAGTGAATTCTGGCTACAGTGAAGCTGTGTATGAACTTAAGAAGAAAATAATTTACCTCTTTAAATCTGATAATGGAACACACAATGATGCAACAGAGTTTCTGGAGTGGACAAAGAGTTTGTGGAATGCAGTGAAATTTGAGAACTTTATCTTCAACTTTAAAAACAGTTTAGCGGCTGATGCCTACTTGGATTTATGCACTCATTACAACAACTGGGAGTGGACATTCCAATCAGAGATGAACAGGTGGCTTATTGCTAAGACAACAGAAATATCCAACTTTGGAGTAACTGAAAAGAATGTCCACATCCGTCAATTAATGACTGAATTAAGCAATGTGGTCCAGGAGACCTCGAACAAATTATTTGAAGAAGAGAAGAAAATACAAGAAAATATTCAGCAATACTTCAAGCAAAAGAACAACAAGGTTGCTCTTGTGGAGAAATACAGACAGGAATTTCAAAACAGTGCCTCAACTCTAAGACGGCAAACAGAGAATTCTTTAAAACAACATTTGGAACAGGCTGTTGAAATAAAAAAAGGAATGGAAAAAATGAGAGAATTCATGGACAAGCAAAAAGTCACCATTGAAACAAAGGTCTTAGAGTTGATTAGATGCTGTAGGGAGAGAAGAACTGATTTGTCTGAGAAAGACCTCAAGAAAGAATTTGACCAAATGTGGAGCGAGACCATTTCAGAGCTGTCCAATATCCGACTACAACGTATAGATGTTCATCAGAATGCTTATTATATGCTGATGGAAAATTTAAGTGTAATAAGTGGACATATTATGGAAATGCTCAGACGGCTTGACCTGACAGTGTGTGGGCATGGAGAGTTCACTGTTAAAACAGATTGGTTTTTAAGTTGGAGAGATGCTGCTTTAAAAAGGTGGAAAAGCCTTACACGTTTTAATGAAAGGGGATTCATTAAGGAAACGCAAGAGCTCTGTAATGTCATCATTGCAGAATGCCACACTCTTGTTAATGATCACATTGCTGCCATGAAGAGTAAGAATACAGATTACAATGATACGTACATTAAAGAACTTCTGAAATATATTGATGGAGAAATAAAAGATTTATCTGATGAGTGTGTAGCTAGTCTTAAATTTTACATCATTGGTTTTGCTGCAAGTGCTTTCCAGAAAGCACACAAGGACTTCAATTCCCGCAATGACCCACAGGAGCATCTGAGACAGTCTAAAGACACATTTTTTGAGAGTTTCATAGCATCATTTAATGAAAAAGATCAGTGTTTGAAGAAAGCTCAACAATTTGCAGAGACATGTGTGAAGCCAGCAGTTCAGTTCTATGTGTCTCAGCACCTTGGTCAGGCAATAGCAGATGAAATGAGGACAGGAGAAGAGGGAGTAAACTACAACACAACACATTTCCAGTTTGCTGTATTAAAGCAGCTGCTAGATGAAATGTCATTCAATACGTACATGGAATACACAACATCATATGAGCCATTTGTGAAGGACTGGATAAAGCAACTGATCATCAAAAGAATGTCTGCAAGGGGCCAGCTGGCTAGACTGGAGAAACAGCTCCTGTCTGATATTGTGCGGAAAATAAACTATGCAATCACCGTGTCTTCAGGGAATAAGGCCATCAAGGAGTTCATCCTACAGTTCTGCTCTGCCCTTCAGGATGAGCTGGTCATCCCAAGAGATGCCTTAGACAACTTCCTGATTCTCATCAATGCTGACACAGACCAGTTCATCTCCTACCTCCATGACTTCATCAAGGATATGGAAGAGTCTTTGCCAAAGGAATACAGCAGGAGAGCAAGCTGTAAAGACATCACTGAAAGAATTGAGCAGCTGCCCTCTAAACCCCATGATCTCCTCTTCTCCAGTGTCAGTGGATGTGGACATCAGTGCCCCTTCTGTGGGGCTCCTTGTGAAGCAGGAGGACAAGGCCACACCACACACTTTGCCAGCATGCACAGACCTCAGGCCTTTGCTGGCTGTTATTGGCCTTCTACCAAGAAACTCCAAACAGATATATGCACCACTGCAGTCATTAGTGATGGTAAATATATTAATTCAAATACAAATGGTGAATTTCACCCCTGTAAGCGCTACAGAGAGATTTACCCACACTGGGACATCGCAGGAGATGTCAGTGTTGAGGCCTCAGACTACTGGAAATATGTGATGAAGGAATTTAACAGGGGACTGGCTGAAGCTTACAATGTACAACCTGCAGACATCCCAAATGAGTGGATCAAGCTCACACAACAGGATGCACTGACAGGCCTGGAGAAGTCATTCAACATTAAATAGTGGTAGCTGTATAGAGTAGGGTTAAAAAAAGATAGTGTGTGATAATTCCCATTACAAATAAATGCAGTTTTGTAAGTAAAGATGTTGAGGCCAGGCAGGATCTATTGTGATAACAAGTTTGGTGGAAGCTCACAGAACAGGATGCACTGACAAGCCTGAAGAAGTCATTTAACATGAAATAGTATAGGCATTAGAGATGCACCGGATCCTAATTTTTAGGATCCTGCCGGATACCGGATCCACTGCTTAAGATCCTACCGGATCCTACGAAAGGGTTGAAACACATAGTCTACTCGCACACATGGGCCCTTTTTATTATGTTGGCTCAAACTATTTTTTAGACTCATTGGCTTGCTGCCAAACTGCCTGCAACGGTCGCTTCCAAAGGGCTTTCATCTAACCATGCAGTGATTGGGGTTGTGAAAGACTGACTGAAAAGCCGAGGCTACGTAAAAACTAGAGATGCATTTTTGAGATGCATTTTGATCCTGATTTTTAGGTAACATGCCGGATCCGGATCCTGTGAAAAACCCAATTATCCGGATCCGGATCCGGTGCATCTCCAATAGGAATAAAATAGTTTGTGATTATTGTCAGTGCAAACAAGTTTTGTGAGTAAAAAACTACTGAGACTGGGCAGGATCTGCTGTGATTACAAGTTTGGTGACGATGAAACTGAAGATGATCACCTGTCTCCTGTATGTACAAATATGTTTGTGGTTGTGTAATGTTTGTCTATTTTTTTCTTCTTCTTTCATTGAATGATAGTTCAATAGTCCCTCTGTGCGCTGAATTATTCTAGAACTTGTGTTCAAAAGTTGTTGAAATATTAGCCGTTTTATTTTGCATGTTTGTCCAATTGTCCGATTAAATCCTGGAGATATATAGTTAATCTGTTCCAAGTCTGTTAAGCACATTCAATTTTTTTTTTGTAAAGTAATTAACTGTCTGTAACAAGTATCTTTCTACAACTATTACTTTCTGCTATGAATTCATACACCACTGATTCTTGAGAAAGTGGCTAAAACAGGTTGTAATCTTGAAAGAAAAAAACGAAGTGAATTACAAAATAATATGGTATATCCTCGTAGACAAAGGTCTTGGCTTTTCAGAAATGCACAAGGCCAATCTCCCCATTTTCCATTTTTTTTCATAAATTAGGTTTTTCTCCAATCATACCCTGTTTTTTGTCAACACCGTCAGACACAATTAAAAGCAATACAAAAGTGTATTGATTTGGTTGCATATGTATCTGGAGTTTTTAAGTGATTGTGTGTGTTTTTTGGTTCACACATACGCCTTTTAAATGTTGAAAATTCACTTTCATTCTATTTTAATACTGCTTCATGTGTTCTAATTTAAAAATATGTGCTGTCAGACAATGCTTACTTAATGGCTAAATAGATCAAACAATTTTTTGTAATTTCACAAATATTCGTGTATGCTTAAATTTGCTATTACTTTGATAATTCAACAACTACAAAGGAAAATTTTGTAAGCACATTCATTTAAAATGTCCAAAACTCCTTCTTACGGTGGTGACTTAAGAACTGACGGTGGTGACAGTAATCTGAAGGTGGTGAAAGTGACCTAATTATGACCTACAGTGCCCTCCATAATTATTGGCACCCCTGGTTGAGATGTGTTAAAAGCCTTAAAATAAATTCAGTGTTTATTGCAGAAGAATACTGTCACACTGAAAATTGTAGAAAAATGTAGCCTTCAACTCAAATGAATTGTAAGAAAATAAAAAATCCCTGACTAAAAAATAATTATTTTTCATTAAATCACCTGTTCCACAATTATTGGCACCCTTAACAATTCCCAGGAAATAAATATAATTGAAGCATTTCTGTCATTTCTACAGTAGTTTACAAAGTTTACCAGAGTATGTAGGAACATTTAATTAGTAATTCATCACTTCCTGTTTCCCTGGGGTATAAATATGACGTGACACCGAGGCCATTTCTCTTATCCACTCTTAAACATGGGAAAGACAAAGGAACACAGCATACAAGTGAGGCAGATGTGCGTCGACCTTCACAGGTCAGGCAGAGGCTACAAGAAGATTGCCACTCAACTGCAGCTGCCCATATCCACTGTGAGAGGAATTATTAAGAAGTTCAAAACAACTGGAACAGTGGTAAACAAGCCTGGACGAGGACCCAAGTTTATTTTGCCACCACGCACAGTGAGGAGGATGGCAAGAGAAATCAAAAGATCTCCAAAGCTCACTGTTACAGAATTACAACAAATGGTAGCATCCTGGGGTCACAAAGTCTCCAAATCAACCATCAGGCGCTGTCTACACGCCAACAAGCTGTTTGGGAGGCATGCACGGAGAAAACCTTTCCTCACTCACAATCATAAACGCAAGCGTCTGGAGTTGGCCAAGCGGTATTGGGGCTTCAACTGGGACCGTGTGCTTTGGTCAGATGAGACCAAGATTGAGCTTTTGGCAACAAACACTCTAAGTGGGTCTGGCGTACCACGAAAGATGCGCATGCTGAAAAGCACCTCATACCCACTGTGAAGTATGGGGGTGGGTCAGTGATGCTGTCGGGCTGTTTCGCTTCCAAAGGCCCTGGGAACCTTGTTAGGGTGCATGGCATCATGAATGCTTTGAAATACCAGGACATTTTAAATCAAAATCTGTTGCCCTCTGCCCGAAAGCTGAAGCTGGGTCGTCACTGGGTCTTTCAGCAAGACAATGACCCTAAACATATGGCCAAATCTACACAGAAATGGTTCACCAGACACAAAATCAAGCTCCTCCCATGGCCATCTCAGTCCCCTGACCTCAACCCCATTGAGAACCTGTGGGGTGAGCTGCAGAGGAGAGTACAGAGGAGAGGACCCAGGTCTCTGGATGATTTAGAGAAATTCTGCAAAGAGGAATGGCTGAAGATCCCTCTTTCTGTCTTTTCCCATCTTGTGAAACATTATAGGAGAAGATTAGGTGCTGTTTTGTTGGCAAAAGGGGGTTGTACAAAATATTAACACCAGGGGTGCTAATAATTGTGACACACATTATTTGATGTCAAATAATTATTTCTTTATGTGGGATTTTTTCCCCACTGAATAAATGCACTTGTATTGAAGGTTGGATTTTTCTCTTTTTTTCCATTAAGGTCCCATATTATTTAGAAAAATAAATAAATAATTGGAAGCTAAAAAACACATCTCAACCAGGGGTGCCAATAATTGTGGAGGGCACTGTACATTTAGTGAAATAAATAGCCCTCTCAAGTCAATGACATCTAGTATAAACACTTTATTTTTGTCTGTGCACAGTATGTTTGTGCATGTGTTTTTCCTTCATTTGTTGGATACTCTAGGAAGTAGGCCTAGATTATTGAAAATGTGGCATAAACAGGTTTTAAGTTGTTCAAATCCAAAATATAGAGGTGTATTATCATAGATGAACGTCTTGGCTGTGCAGTGAATGTATTGGCCAAGCTCCCCATGTTTTACATTTTTCATAAAATGGGCTCTTTCTTGGTTTTGTCACCAGCGTCAGACAGAATTAGAAGTAAAAAAAAATATCTTTACTGTATTTAAGTGAATTACTTTTACAATTCAACATAATTGTAGATACTTATTGGAAGCATATTCTTAAAACATGCTTTTTTGTGAACTACATCAGATGTCACCACCGTCAGGTTTTGTGACAAAAAACCCTCCAAATGCACCTCAGTGGAGGCTGGAGTATACGTTTGGGTCACAATTATTACTAACATGTCTGGTAATGTTTCATTAACCAGCACAATTTAGTAAAATATGGAACAAGATGATGAGCGGAACAAAATCTGACGGTGGTGACATCTGACGGTGTGAGACAAAAAAACACTCTTTTACATATTGTGCATTTTTTGCTCACATTAGCCACTTCGTTTTCGCTCTGTTTCTTAGGGGCTTCATGACGCTTCTGAAAAAGTATATATAATTAACATTAATGTAACAATAATACTATTAAAACCCCCGACGGTGTTGACAGTTTATGGTTGGGACAGTACCAGTGTCCAAACAAATGATCAAATTGAGGAGAAATTAGTACACTTACAGGAGCTTCAGTGATGGTGAAGCATTCAGTAGATCTAAAAAAAAAAATGAAAAGGGGTCCTAAGTAATGACAATGACCTTGCGCATACCTGATTTTATTGTCTTTTTAAAAAAATCTGACGGTGGTGACTAATATGCTGGACACACTTTGAGCAATCAGAAGATAGTAGTAAATATTGCTTTACACGCACTATGTTCATATCTGCAGAACCACTTCAATATGGACTTTCACATCATGGTGATATTATTCAATAATATCAGTGATTTTTACATTTTAAGTCAATTGAAATGATGTCTGTCCTTGGGACAGCTGTTTTTACAGGGTGTGGGCAGGTTTATAGCCATGAAAAGTAATAAAATTACACTTAAATATTTCAAACGACTGTACATTTATGTAACAGACCCCTGTGTCTTTACCTGGATTCATTTTGTTCATGAAAATGTAGTTTATTTTCAACAGAATTGGCAGTTTATTGCAGAGACATGTTTTAGCCGCTTTCTCAAGAATCAGTGACACACAAACACACTTCCTCATTCACATATCATGACGGAGTAAGTTGTAACCCTGTGTCACTGAGCCATGTGTTTAATAATCCAGTTGTATTCATATCTAATGAGGAAATCAAATACAATAATACTGAAGTGGTTATTTGTTGTACTTTGTGTATTATAAATGACAGCACATTACACTTAACACATTCAATATTTTATATCATCTGGGGGATTTGAATTGTATCTTTCTTGCATCAGAGGTTTAATAATCCAGTTGTATTGATTCATATTGATTCATGCTTAATAATAAAAACCAAACAATGATGCTGCAGTGGTTTATTCTACTGTGTATATGCGGGATGACATTACAATACACTGGCTGTTAACAGTCTACACTTATGTCTAGAATGACTTAGGGTCATTCCACGCCAAATCTCCGAATCATCCCGCACGACTATCTCAGAATTGGCAGAAAAAAATGAAGGTGGTTCACAAACGTCCCAATAGGAAAAGTGCAAAATTGTAGCTCTCAATTCCTCATAGTTTTGTCATTAAAAATGTTTTTGTCAGGTACCCCCCTGACTTGTTTTGAACGGAGTTCTCAGAGAGCTCACTTTCAGATTGCCGTATCTAAAAAACTACTTTAAGTAGGTCTTTACAAATTTCAATTGGTAACATTTGGAACATGTACTTGTGAAATGTGGATTTCCACACATCCTCTTGTCATTTACCACCGTTTTCTGGGGGCTTAAAGTTGCTTGAAAAATTCTCACCTTTGAATTTGTGGGCATCTTTGAAGGACTGTGGTAAGCGCCGTTTTAAAGACAGCGGTTTGATATGGACAATGTATGTTCCCAACCATTCTGTGCATGTTGTGTTGAAAGACTGATCTTCTGCGATGAACAGTTTAGAAGATATGAAATCTTTAAAATGGAAAAACTGAAACTTGGTGCCATCTTTGCCATGTTATAAAAAAAAAATGTCACGACTCACCACCGTATTATCAACAGTTTTGGAGAGATTAGATGTCTGTTCTTAACATATCCAAAAACTGGGATGGTATTCTGCCTCATTTGGTCACAATGATTTTTTAAAAACCCACTGTTGTGTGACTTCCACAGCTCCTATGAAAAACTGGTATTGGGGGGCAACTTTGCCATGTTACACCAAAACAATGACAGCAATCACCACAATGAACTAAACAGTTTTGGAAAGATATGATGTTTGTTTGTAACATATCCAAAAACTGGGATGGTGTTCTGCCTCAATTTCTTGTAATGACTCTTTAAAAACCCTTTGCTGTGTTACATCAGCAGCTCCTGTAAAACCGCCAAAGTCACATGAATTACCAGGGGTGGAGCTAAAGGGGGCTAGTAGGGCATTTGGCCAGGGCCCTCCTGAATTTTTGGTAGAGGCCATAATCATGACCTTTGCAGACTGTTGGGTGCCAATCTATTTGGGCTGACACTGTGAATGACAGGCAGTTTGACTTCGGCATTTTTGATACAAGAAATTTGACTTGAGTATTTTTGAAGCATGCAATGCGGCAGAGAAGAAGAAGCAGTTGAGTGATTTATATACCATTATTATTTTTCTTTTAGCTTTTAGGTAATTACATTTTTGGTAACTAAATCTTTGTGAATCAAAGGTTTGAATCAAAGGTTATGGCCACGAGTTTAAATCTCAACACTGTGTAAGTTACTATTTTGGTATTCTACCATAGAGTATGTCTTCAATTGCAGTAGTGATAAATTAATTGAGCCATTCAAATTTGTTTAGTAGCATTGTTAACACAAAGTCTTAGTCAGGACGTTTGCTGAAGTTTATTTCAACACTTGAATTTCTTCAACAAATCTCTTTTTGTTGGACTGGGAGTAAAATAATTCACTTTCACAGTTTGTGTATTTGTAAAACTTTCTGGTAAAATTTATATCTGTTTACTGAAGTGTTAATCTGATTCTACCACATGTAAACCTTTGCCATGAACCAATTAAATGCGCTAGGTTGCTTGGTCATGGTGAGGACTGGGGCGGGGCCAAGTTCTATGAACAGGTCACCTTTGTCATGGTTTTTTTTTGTGGGGGTGGGACACTTTTATTATCATGGAGAAGAGAGAAAAACAGTGATGATACAAAAGGAGGAGACTGTTCGTAAGGAGGTAACTTGACTAAACAGCTGTCCTGCCCCTCCAATCACCATGACTGAGCTACCCTGAGCATGGTGCTACTCCACTGCTATTCTCACTGAATGTTCATCACAGGTCAACTCTGCTGCAGAGATGAGCAATTAACACATCAGTATTTAATATATTATGTAATTCTGACGAGTTACCAAAAGTCAACACACATGTATATATGAGGTGAAATACAAGCAAATGTACAAAACTTAATTATGTGATGAAAAGTGTCACCTCATAATCAACTGATAATAATACACAGCAGGCCTCAGAACTGCATCAACATTGGTAAATGAGTCATTAAGCATTGTTATGAATTAGAATAAAATGCATTGAGATGTGGTGATAGTCAGGATAGGACTATTCTATGGAGATGTTTCAGTCATCCAACATTTCATCACTTTATTCCAGTATTTGGTTTTCAATGCCTAAAGATGAAGTTCACACACGTCTATAACTTTTTATTTACTGAAATGTAGTTACAGTAAAAGCTGAAAAAAAACTCTCACTCATCAGTCAGTTTTATTTTTCTGCCGTATTATATTGATATCGAAAATGCTCAAGTCAAATATCTTGTATCTAAATGTCTTACTCAAATTGCTCAAGTCATTCACAGTGGCGGAACAACTGCACATAGGGCCTCATGGCAAATACAGGTGGATAGGGCCCCCATGTAGCTTGCAAATATCAGAGTAGGGGCCCCACCTCAATAGAGCAGCGAGCTGCAGATGCCACACAGCCGTTTTTACAAATCCATTCTTTAAAACTGAGACAGAACACCACCCCAGTTTTGTAATATGTTAAAAACAGATATTGAGTCTTTCTAAAACTGTAAATGTCATAGTGGTGAGTTCTGTCATTTTTGTTGTATAACATGGCGAAGATGCCACTAATTTCAGTTTTTCATAGGAGCTATGGAAGTCACCCAACAGTGGGTTTTTGAAAAATCATTGTGACCAAATGAGGCAGAATACCATCACAGTTTTTGGATATGTTAAGAACAGACATCTAATCTTTCCAAAACTGTTGATAATATGGTGGTGAGTCGTGACATTTTTTTTTAATGACATGGCAAAGATGGCACCAAGTTTCAGTTTTTCCATTTTAAAGACTTCATATCTTCTAAACTGTTCATCGCAGAGGATCAGTCTTTCAACACAACATGCACAGAATGGTTGGGAACATACAGTGTCCATATCAAACCTCTGTCTTTAAAACTGCGCTTACCACAGTCCTGCAAAGATGCCTACAAATTCAAAGGTGAGAATTTTTCAAGCAACTTTAAGCCCCCAGAAAACGGTGGTAAATGACAAGAGGATGTGTGAAAATCCACATTTCACAAGTGCATGTTCCAAATGTTACCCCTTGAAATTTGTAAGCACCTACTTAAAGCAGTTTTTTGGATACGGCAATCTGAAAGTGGGCTCTCTGAGAAGTCTGTTCCAAAAGAGTCAGGGGGGTACCTGACAAAAACATTTTTAATGACAAAACTATGAGGAGTTGAGAGCTATAATTTTGCACTTTTCCTATTGGGACGTTTGTGAACCTCCTTGATTTTTTTCTGCCAAATCTGAGATGGTCGTGCGGGATGATTCGGAGATTTGGCGTGGAATGACCCCTTATTATTTTTAAGGACCATCGCACTGTATTGGAAATACTAAAGATGGAAGTTAACCTCATGGCCATAATCTTTTGTATTTTGCCTTTTTAAATGTTATTATTCAGTGCCTTTCCCAAATTCCATGTGTTCAATAAATATTAAAACTTCATTGGAACTTTTCTCCAAAGTGATTTCCAGGAGGTGCAGGGTGTTGGTAACAGCCCCACAAAGAGCAGCATTACAGAATGTGGATCCTGTTTGTTATTGGCAGCTTTTCATTTAGAGTGAGAACCACTGCTCTATGAAACACAATCAACACAATCAAATCAATAGCCAGTCACAGGCACACACTCACACCCAATCAAAGACACCCGACCATGAACTACTGTATGTAGATGGAGTTCTTTAATGATACAGTTTTGACGTACACTGAACTAGATTGCAGCACAGATCCAGACCCCCCCACCCCCCCCCCCCCCCCCCCCCCCCCCCCCCCCCCCCCCGCCCCTAGAAGGCCTGGGGACCATTCCATCAACGGCGGTAACCCCAAATCCGAGCTCAAGTCGGTAAACTAAGCTATTTTTAGACAGAGATCCGTTCCATCAGCCTTGCTAACCTGAAACTCTGCTGAGTTGCCACGGTAATTTATGCTCCAAGGTTAACCTGGTAGCTCCCAGGTTTAACACCAGGCTAAATGAATCAGTGTTGCACAAAACATGAACCTGTAGGAAACAGCTGTCACAACGGGCACGTTCCGCTTGATTCCCGCCATCATTTTACGAGATCAAAGCGAACCAGTCACTCTATTTTAATAGTCTATGATGTGATAATGCCAGTAAAAACTACAATAGTTACCATTGTCTTTAATTTAGCGGGATTTGTGGTAATCAGCACATTTTAAAAAACATTTCTAGTGTTGATTTACTAAGATAATGTTGGACAATTCCTTCCATGACAAGGAATACGTGAATGGCACAGTGGGCAGGTGCGCTGCGCAAGATGTGGTCGTCCCGGGTTCAAGTCTTGCATGGCGACATGTTAGAAATGAGAACTTTATATATCATACGTTTGTCCATTCTCTCTTTTGATGTCGCTTTGTGGCTGGCTTCATTTGCTGTCAAGCAATAGGTCTACCAATAGGCCTACCTTAAATGTCTAGGCCAGGGGTGTCAAACTCAAATTGACCGAGGGCCAAAATCGAAATCTGGAACGAAGTCGCGGGCCGAACTCAACATTTATTTTTAAAAATGGACTAAAATTGTGTGTACATGCACTTCATATTCATAGTTAAATTTCACACACACTCTTTCCCATCATATTTGTTAGTTCAAATGTGTCTACACATCCCATGACACAGCAAATTTGGGTAACACTTTAGAATAATGGATGCAAAAAAGCATTATAAAGACTTAATAAATAATTAACTATTGATGAACAAAACATTAACAAACGTTTGTAAATGATTAGGAAATGTAAACAAATGCTTGTAAATGACTAGGAAATGTTATGTTAATATTTCATATTTATCAAACATTTACAAGTTGCTTGTAAATGAATAAAATAGTCTGTTATAAGGTGTGTAAAATCTTGAATATATCATTTGTAGATATTTTATAAATAATAATAAAGCTTAGTTAATAATAAAAACATTTGTTAATGTTTTATTCATCATTAGTTAATTATTTACTGAGTCTTTACTAAGGAACATTATTATAAAGTGTTACCCAAATTGGTTGTCCAAGTCATGTTACGCTATACATTAGGGTATAGAACTATGTGGGCCAACTGTAATAGATATTTGAAATGATCTCGCAGGCCAAATAAAATGGCTCCGCGGGCCAAATTTGGCCCCCAGGCCTGAGTTTGACATCCCTGGTCTAGGCTATTTTCAGCATAGGCACTAAAAAAAACGTCTTCACAACCACCTTGTAGATGCCTACGCTTGGAGTTTGCACTGCAATGATTCACTTATCTCTGCCTAACGTTTTACCTAGTCTGCCTTTTATCATAAAAGAAATTCTTCTGAAAGATCAAATTAAAACACCTTAGCTGATGCAAGCATTTTATTTCTGCGCATTGAAACGATGGCAGTCGAGGTTTGGACGAGACTCTCCTTTCGATAGCCTAATTGACTTATGATTTGTCATTACGCATGGTGGGGATTGAACGCGGGTCTCTCAATCAAAGTGCGGATGCGTTACCGCTCACCTACAGATGGTCGCCTAATATCTCTGATAAAGACTTGGTTTGACAAGGCATGCCCGAGTCTACAACATGATCACATTTTCGACAATCGTCGATATGGACTTCCCATGTACAACGTGCACGAGCGCAACGCCAGCTTTGATGAGCGCGGCTGAAGTGAAACTAGCCAAGACGCAGCTGATCCTCGGTGGTGGAACGGCGTCTGCCTCAAGTTTAAGCTGCTGTTAGTTGAAACTCCGCTTTTGCGCGTAAGCGCCGCTGAGTTCAGCGCCAATGATGGAATGGTCCCCTGGACCTCGATGAACAGATCCTGAACATTAATGATCTTATTACGGATCAGAGACTGCAGGAACACACACACCAGACGCACCAAGCGATTCTACGGGAAGAAAAAGAGATGGAGAGAGAGAGAGAGAGAGAGAGAGAGAGAGAGAGAGAGAGATACATCAATGACCTTATTCCGCATCAGGGATCAGTCAGTTTGAAAAACAATAATAGGCATCAGCAACTGGAAAACAATAACTGAAGATAGTAAGAATGGGAGTGTTTGCTTGTTTGTTTTTCTTGTTAAACACCTCCATCCAGGCTGATGTACACGACAGACCTTTCAGGGGATTCTCCCAACATACGGTACATTGTCCATCACTGTATAGTCATGGGTTTGACTGTCGCAAAGCTTTGTATTTCAGCAGTAATGTTTCTGATACCTCACTGTGCAAAGCAATTTTTCGTGCAAGAACTGAACTGAATTTTATGCCAACACACAGACTGGAGTTCCACAAGTGATAACCAGAAATGACATTGCTTCAAATAAACATTTAAAGGTAGATGTACATACGTACTGTAAATATACATACACACTGGCTTCTAAATAATTACAGCATCATCTCTGCAATTGTATCAATTTATAAATTCCCATTTTCTAAATAAAAAAAAGTTCAACATAACATAAGAACCACACCCTTGTGGGCCCCTATTTTCAGAAAATGTTTTTAAAAATCATCTAAAAATAGGGACCCATGAGGGTGCAGGGCCCAGTGGGAAATGCCCGCTATGCTACATGCCCAGTCCTGCATAGTTCACCACTCGGGTCTTGAACCCACAACCTTCCAGTCAACGCTCCAGTTGTGCTTGGGAGACACAGCACAGTCCAGGACGACACCTCTGCCCTGGGAGGGTTACTAATGTGTCTCGTCTCGTCTCGTCTCTTCTCCTCTCCTCTCCTCTCCTCTCCTCTTGTCTCGTCTCATCTTCTCTTCTCTTCTCCTCTCTTCTCTTCTCGTCTCTTCTCTTCTCTTCTCTTCTCTTCTCACCTCTCCTCTACAACTCATCTCCTCTCCTTTCCTCTTCTTCACCTCTTCTTCTTCTGCTCTTATCCTCTTCTCTCCTCTTCTCCTCTCCTCTCCTCTCCTCCCCCCTGTTCTCTCTCTCCTCCTCTCTCCTACTCTCTTCCCTCCTCTCCTCTCTTCTCTCCTCTCCACCCCTTTTCTCCTCCCCCCTCCTCTCCAACCCCCCACTCCACTAATCTCTCCTCCCCTTTCCTCTCATCTCATCTCCCCTCCTCTCCTCTTCTCTCCTCTCCTCTCCTCTCCCCTCCCCTCCTCTCCTCTCCTCTCCTCTCCTCTTCTCTCCTCTCCTCCCCTCCCCTCTTCTCTCCTCATCTCCCATCTCCAACTTCCCCCCTCCTGTCCCACCCCCCTCTTCTCTCTAACCCTCTCCTCTCCCTCCTCTCATCCCTCTCTCCTCTCCTCTCCTCATCTCTCCTCTCCAATGTCCTCTCCTCTTCTCTCCAATCTCCTCTCCTCTCCTGTCCTCTCCTCCTCCTCCTCTTATCTCCTCTCCTCTAATCTCTACCCTACATCTCTCCTCTCCTCTCTCCTCTCCTCACCTCTAATCTCTACCCTACATCTCTCCTCTCCTCTCCTCCTTCTCTACTATGAACAGAAACCAGGATTTCCCTGTGCACTTTAGACCTATAGATTGAAGGCTGCCATCTTCACAACAGACACCACCTTCACTAGGCCCCCTGAAAATATACCGCAAATGTATTGCAAATGTAATTTCTAACATTTCTCTGTATGTCTTGTGAAACGGCATAACATTTAAATTATGTCTCGGGCTGGATAAGACGTCCTCAAGGGCCGTAAATGGCCCTCGAGACACACTAGGTTCCCCACCCCTGCTCTATTTGATTTGATTTGATTTATTTCTCTCTTCACACCGTCACTTGACTTACAGTTACATCTTGTGAAAATGCTCTCTACGTATACTGTGTATATTCATGTCCTCTATTCCACTCTTATTTTGATATGCATCTTACCTGAGAGGAACAGCAGCGTCGTGGTTGCCATGGTTACCCTCGACTCTCCCCAACACACACACCGCTGAACCCCGGACAAGTAGTACTCGAGTCTATTATCTGCTGCACACTCTACCACTCTCTCTCTCACACACACTCCTGGCGCCGTCTAATACACCACAGTAGGAGGAAGTGGCAAGAATCACATTCCTGACAACCTGTTGGACTGTGTGTGTGTGTGTGTGTGTGTGTGTGTGTGTGTGTGTGTGTGTGTGTGTGTGTGTGTGTGTGTGTGTGTGTGTGTGTGTGTGTGTGTGTGTGTGTGTGTGTGTGTGTGTGTGTGTGTGTGTGTGTGTGTGTGAGTGTGCTACACCAATCTACTTTCCTGAGGCCATACAAATACCATTTGCTTGATTATTTTGTCAATGTTATGGACAAATACTATGTAATTTCAAACATTCAGTATATAAAAACACTACAGAGTTGAATCAACATACGTTTGAAAGTGCTTATGCCCCTTAACAATAATGTTGTCATTAATCTGTGCAACTGATATAGAAAATGTGATTGTTGAGCTTCATAACTAGGATTTTACGACACATTTTTCATTATAAATCCCTGTAACATCTGATTTGAATTTAGTCACCGTCCTTACACAAGACTTCCCTATCCAGAGATAATCCCTAGTGTCTGTTCATAGGATTTTCCCAACACATAAGGGACAATAGTACAAAAATACTTTCAAAACAGTCAACAGTGTTACTCAACTGTGTTACGGTCAACAGCGCAGGGGAACAAGTCGGCACTTTTTTAGGAGAAAAAACAGAGCAGACAAACCCATCTCCCTAGAACACAAATTATTTTGTTTGTTTGTCTATCAATATGGAGATAAATTGGCAAAAACATACTCCTCCTCTGAGGACCTCAGAAGTTCCACCACAACACCTTAAAGGGGTATGCCACTACAGTTAAATACAATACAGTTAAAATCGTTGGCTGGGGTTTATAAAGGTGGTAAATTGTCTTATTTTTCATGTTAAGCGTTGTCTTGCTTTAAGACAAGTTAAAAGAGGGAATATGTCACTAAGCTAGTGAAAGTCAATGGACAATGCTACACGGATCCATTGACTTTCACTAGCTTAGCAACATGCTCCCTCTTTTAACTTGTCTTAATGCACGACAACGGCTTACATGTAAAATAAGACACTTTACCACCTTTATAAAACCTGGCCAACAATTTGAATTGTATTAAGCCCCAAAATAGTGGCATACCCCTTTAATCAATTCATGTATTTGTATGCTTTATATGTGTTTTTCTACATGTGATTTCTAATTGTTTAATGTACTAGTCACACCGGCTAGGTCAACAGATAACGCCGCCGCATCAGTTAAACAGGACACCACAGTTAACTTCGGTCTGCTCAACATCCGCTCACTCACGAACAAAGGCCATCTCGTTCGTGATCTCCTCACCGACCGTAAGTTTGACTTTCTGTGTTTAACTGAGACTTGGCAACAACCTGGCGATTTCTCCCAACTTAATGACTGTACTCCTGATGGCTGTGTTTACATCTCTCAACCCCGTGGCTCCGGTCGTGGTGGGGGTCTCGCGATAATTCACCGCGAGACTTGGAAAGTCCAGCCCCTGTCTGTGCCCTCTTTCAGCTCACTGGAGTGCATTGCCTGCAAACTGCCCGGACCCATCCCCACCATCATCGCTTCCCTTTACCGCCCTCCTAAGCCACACAAAGAATTTTTAAACGAATTAGGCTCTCTTCTCACTCACCTCTCCACCCTCTCTCCTAATATAATTCTCCTTGGAGACTTCAATATCCATTTTGACAATTCCCATCACTCCCTTACTTGTGACTTTTCTTCTTGCCTAGATAGTTTTGGTTTCCAGCAATTCATTGATTTCCCCACCCATACTAAAGGACATACATTGGACTTAATCTGTTGCTCTGGTCTCTCCCCCTCCAACTGCTCAGCTGATGACCTCCACATATCTGACCACTTCCTTGTCTCCTTTAGTGTCACTCTCCACCTCTCCATCATCAAGACCCCTCGCCTTATCTCGTTCCGTAATATTAAGGACATTAACATTGATTCCCTTTCTACCTCTATTGAAACCATTCTGATTTCTAATAATCTCTCCTCCCCTGATGAACTAGTCACTCTGTATAACAATGGTCTTCACAATGTCCTTAATTGTTTTGCTCCTGTTAAAACCCGGTCTGTCACCTTTTCTCAAACTGCCCCCTGGTACACCCCTCAACTCCGGACCATGAAATCCAAAGGCAGACAACTTGAGCGCCTGTGCAAGAAAACTGGTCTCACTGTTCACAAAGAAATGTACCAAGCTCATATATCACTCTACAAGGACTGCATCTCTCGAACTAAGTCTGATTACTACTCCACTCTAATCTATGCCAATGAAGGCAACTCCAAAACCCTGTTCTCTGTGCTTAACAACATCCTTAAACCACCTGACTCTCTCCCTGCTCATATGTACTCAGTTGAGACTTGCAATTCATTACTGGACTTTTTTAATGAAAAAATCCATAAGATCCACCAACATCTTATCTGCAACCCCTCTTTTCCCTCCCCCGCTGATCTCTTCCCCCTTCACCAGTTATTTTCTAGTTTTCATCTCCCGGACTCCTCTGAAATATCTGACCTCATCTCCAAATCCACGCCCTCCACCTGTCAGCTTGATCCCCTCCCCACAACTCTTGTCAAATCCTGCCTCCCCTCTCTCCTCCCATTCATCTCTGCCATCATCCACTCCTCACTCTCCACTGGTACTGTACCCTCTCTGTTCAAAGTTGCTGCTGTCACCCCTATACTAAAAAAACCTGGCTCTGATCCCTCTGACTACAACAACCTCCGCCCAATCTCCAACCTTCCGTTCATCTCCAAAATTCTAGAAAAAATTGTAGCTTCTCAACTCCATTCCCATCTAACTCTTAACTCCCTCTATGAGCACTTCCAGTCTGGTTTTCGCCCCCGACATAGCACAGAAACAGCCCTAGTTAAAATCACTAATGACCTGCTCATGGCTGCTGACTCTGGCCTACTCTCTATTGTCATTCTCCTTGACCTCAGTGCAGCCTTTGACACCATCTCGCATTCCATCCTTCTCCACAGACTCTCCTCAATTGGCATAAGTAACACACCCCTTGACTGGTTCCATTCTTATCTCTCTGGCCGTTCTCAATTTATTCAAATGAAGTCTTTTAAATCCAAGCCCTCCCCTGTCACCTCTGGTGTGCCTCAAGGTTCTGTTCTGGGGCCCCTCCTCTTCATCACCTACCTCCTTCCCCTTGGTAATATCTTCCGCAAATTCAATATTAATTTCCATTGCTATGCTGATGACACCCAGCTCTATTTATCTGGCAAACCCTCTGACACTCTCCCTCCCCCCTCCCTCACCACCTGTCTTTCTGAAATCAAATCCTGGTTCACCTCAAATTTTTTGAAACTGAATTCGAACAAAACTGAAGTCCTACTTATAGGCACCAAATCCACCTTATCCAAAGCAAATAGTTTCTCCTTCTCAATTGATAGCTCTCCTGTCTCCCCCTCCCCTCAAGTTAAGAGTTTGGGTGTCATGCTTGATGGCTCTCTATCCTTCCTCTCCCACATTAATAACATCACACGGTCTGTCTATTTCCACCTACGCAACATTAACCGTCTCCGCCCCTCTCTCACCTACCATTCTACCTCCATCCTTATACACAGTCTTGTCACCTCTCGCATTGATTATTGTAATTCTCTCCTCTTTGGTCTCCCTCAAAAATCTCTCCACAAGCTCCAACTGGTCCAGAACTCAGCTGCCCGCATCATAACCAAAACCCCTTCCTGTCACCATATTACCCCTGCACTCCAACATCTCCACTGGCTCCCTATCAAATTTAGAATTCACTTTAAAATACTTCTCCACACCTTCAAGGCTATCTACAATCTTGCCCCTCCTTATCTATCTAATCTTATTCATATTGCTATTCCCTCCCGCCCCCTCCGTTCCTCTTCCTCCATTCTCCTCTCTGTCCCTTCTGCCCGTCTCAGCACCATGGGGAACAGAGCTTTCAGTTGCTCTGCTCCTCAGCTGTGGAATGCGCTTCCCCCTGACATCCGCAACATTGAGTCTTTACCCCTGTTCAAATCAAGACTTAAAACTCATCTATTTCAATTAGCCTATTCTTTATGATTCTTTAACTGTATTTTGTTTTATTTTATTTTTATTTATTTTCTATATATTTATGTTTTGTTTACAATCTGTTTATCTGTCTTGTTTTATTTTGCCTCTCTCTGTACAGTGTCCTTGAGTTTTTTGAAAGGCGCTTTTAAATAAAATGAATTATTATTATTATTAAATTAATTCAGATTCTTATGAATATGTTGATAACACAGTTGACAGGCAATTTTCCCGCTATGAGAATATGAAAAAGAATGGATTAAATTATGGAAGAATGGAGCCTAAAACTTACCAAAAAGTCTTCCCATATCCTGCCAAAGAGGATATGACATCACGTGATGTTATTCATATTTCCTAAGACCAAACCATTACTGATTTATGGAGGGGGTTTCAGACCGTGACACGGTTAACACAGTTTTTGTGGACACACAAAAATGGCAAATTCCATGTATAATGGAAAGCACAGTTGTCTTTCTGACAGTTTTGTCATATTGTGATGATTACTGTGAATCAACATTTACAATCGTCTTGGGCAAAACAAGTTTCTTTACATGCTTATATGAAGACTGTATCTGACATTTGGAAAACAGGACGGCATGAAAACGCCCAAAGCCAGTATTAAATATTCATTCTGCCGAGGGAAATAATGTTATGTCTTGACTGTTTGTATTATATGACAGATGAATGTGTGCTAATGTCCAAAACATCATTTGATGCAGTTAATATGGAATTGGCAAATAAAGTCCACGGAACTAAAAGCGCACACGAATTGTAGAATGACGTGTGTGTGTGTGTGTGTGTGTGTGTGTGTGTGTGTGTGTGTGTGTGTGTGTGTGTGTGTGTTTGTGTGTGTGCGTGTGTGGTGTAGTCTGCCACCCGCAGGCTCCATGTGGAATGACACCTGTATATCACCCTGGAGAGTGCAGGCCCAAACACAGCTACGCCATAGGAGCAGCCAGGTGTCAATCAGAGAGAGGGCGGGACATGACTAGTCCAAGTTTCATGGATATGTGACTAGGCCGGACAAAGTTGGTGTAGCAACACCAAAATGTAGTTCAACAGTTACAGACTGTCAACTCACTACTGTTCCGGGTGCTACTATCTTAGGCTATTAAGAACCTATATAGGGACTGCAGAGTTTAATATAGACCTAATGAAAGGGTTATCATGCATGTCCTTCTGTGAGTCTGGATGAAATACATAACATTTAAAACAAAAGTATTTTTATGTTCAAATGACACTATTTTATCAAATCCATAAGTTTACAGTTTCACAGAGTTTGAAGAATATGTGTAGTCACCTGAGGAACGGGGTATTTCTCTGTTATATCCATACCGCATGTCTTTTTTTAGTATTTTCTTGTGCTCTAGGCTACATGTGAGCCAGGCCTACTATGAAAATTGTTTTTTCCTCATCACTTCTCCAATATGGGAGGTCTTTAAAATATACAACACTTACTTAAATACTTGGAAAGAATAAAAACTAGCTTGATGATTTGATGACATATTGAGTCCAAATGTCATGTACGCAAAGATGGAATTGCCCACCAAATTGTAAAATAAAAGGCTTTACTCAATATTGTCACCAAAGCGAGGTGTAAAACAAACCACTTTGTGAAAATACTTTACCCACTAATTCCAGGAGCTGCATCACAAGCAGGCACTACAGTGGCGTGGGCTTGGGTGTGTGGAAATTGAGACATGACAGACCTGTTAAACATTTACGTGTGTTTTTGAAATCTGAACTCGTCACCTCAATGTAAGTGAAAGTAACCTTAGACCAAACTCCATTTTGTGACTCAAAGGATACAGTGCAGACCTGCTATTGGGGAAAATGTCCATGTAAGTGTTTGCATTTTTTTTTTGTGATTAAGCTGCAGACTTGTTTAGTCCAACATGATGGGTTTGTAGTCTAGTCTCTGGGACTCCAGTCGCCAATGTTCCATGAGGAGTTGCACTAATGTTGAGCTACTAAATGGCAACAAATATGGGAATAGGTGAGGAAACTTCTGCCATGTTCCGGTATTGATAAACACACATTTTAAAGATGCACACATGGTAAACCTAGATAAAGTGTGCTATTTTCGTCTTGGAGTGAGTGTGTAATAACAGACTACATTTGTTCAGTGGTTGGTGTGTCTTTCTTGTTTGCTAGTGTCAGTTTTAGGCAGGAAAGCTATTGTACAATGTCTACCGGACCACTCTGGCAATCGCTGGCTACAAGCAGGGCCGCTGACAGCTTTCTGTGGGCCCAGGACAATGTCATCTGAAAGGGCCCCCAACCCAATACATACAGCAATGGGGACCCAATTTTGGGCCCCTTATCTCCCTGGGCCCGGGGCAACATACCCCGTTGTCCCCCCTGTCGGCGAGCCTGGCTACAAGTGAGATTGCAAACAACAGTTCTTTTAAAAGTGGCCTAATACTGTTTATGGCATTGTAGACCTACAATTTAAACTTATATTTTCAGGTTGTTTGTGGGATAAAACTAGGCCTAAAACTAGGCCTACAGCATGGTGGCTAGAAAAATGTATGTGAATCCTTTGTATTAAATTGGTATTCATCTTTTCTAACATGGCATACATATTTTTTTGTTCCTTTTCTAATCCTCAACACTAGGCCTACACAGATAATTTCTGCTTGTAATACTACCAAAAAGAATATAGACCTATTCTTTTTTTTCTTTTGTCTTTCTTTAAAAAAAAAAAAATGGCACAAGATGTAGGCACATTCACTTCCCAAGGTGAAAACTATGCCAACCAACTGGTTGCCCCTCCTTTGACGTCAGTAACCTCATGCAAATGTTTCCTGCTGTTGCTGATCAAACCTGCATGATAGTCATCTAGAACTGTAAGATAAGTGAAATTCCGCCCACTCAATGAAAAGGATTGTGCTCAAGTTTGGTCTCCTAAGGGGGAGTTGTCGCATCCTTCTTCTTTTTCTGTGGTGGCTTGCATAATTGCATCTAAATCGGAGCGCTAACTCCATTTATTCACAATCGTAAGTCTCCAAAGGTCTCCTAACCGAACGTTTCCTAAATCCTCCTTAGTCCTGGAAAAGTATGAGCCTGAAGTATCTTACTCAAATACACACTCTTCGTTTTGGACCGCTCTTCTTTACAAAACTATCTGACTATCTGTGCGATCTGGTTCTTGATTATGATTGGCTGATAGCCGTTGTAAATCAGGTGTAAACACACAACATTCCAAACAACTGTTTCAGTTCAGAGATGTGCAGTAACATGTTTCACATGTGCAGCAATATCTTTTAATCTTCAAAAGTGTAGTATTATGGCTCGATCTGTTATCACCCTCGTCACGTCGCCTGCGGGCAGACTCTTTACCTGCAGCCGCAAGTTCCAGGTCCACCTGGATATATATGGGCGGTCTCAATCAATGACAATGCAGTGTCCTCCCCGGGCAGAGTGGGAAGTGTCATATGGTCATGTTGTGTATAAATTAACTGCACTGATCTCTCCCTGACCTCATATCGTAACAGCAGTCATATCTTTTAAACTTCAAATGTGCAGTAGTATATTTCAATATCTTTCAGTTGTTTCCTCTGCAGTGGCCTCCTATGAGCTACATTTTTAGATGGCAAGAGTCAGGTAAGTGAATATAGGACTTGTTTCGGGAGGCGAGAGTCAGACATCCGGATGACATTGCCAGTCCATCTGAGCTGATGCTGTGCGAAGATGGCATGGTAGGGATGCCAGCTTCATTCAGGACACTGGTGTTTGTTCGTCTGTCCTGCCAGGTTATCCTGAGGATTATCTGATGAAAGGCCTCAAGTGCTCCCAGTTGCCTGCTGTATGTGGCAGGAGGAGGGAGCCAATCAGAGACAGATATCCACGAGAAACCCGAAAAACGCTTTCGTTTGTCCACAAGACACCTTGCTAGCTTGCAAAAATGGTTTGAAACAAAGCAACCGGAACGTTTTTTTTTTTTTTTTTGAACCCTCTGAGGTCTGAGTGCCCTTCAGAGGGCAATGTGTCTCCAAAAACAAGTCTGTAACTCTGTGAGTTTTTGTCATTGAAACATATAAGTCACACCATTAGAAACCTCAGACATTCCAGGTCCCCAATATATATATATGAAATGAAAATACTTGAAAATGTTAGGGTGGTGCAAGCAGCCTAAAAGCCTCTGAAAAGCCTTAGACCTCAGAGGGTTAACAGGAACAATGCGTAACGCATTCAAAAACAATGGCAAACACAGCAATATTAATGAAATAACGATGAGAAGACATCTTTAAGCATACACGAACATACTGAAGGTAAAATGTCATGTCATCAGTATGACTTTTCCACTGCCATTAGTGCAGGTTATGAATCTTCCTGGAGTCTGGACTGCCCTCAGAGTGAGGAGTCCTGAAGATGAGCTACCCTGGGGGGCCACCAGGGGGCCCTGAGGAGCCAGACAAGAGGGAAGGAGCGTCAGAGGAGTAAGACCCTTTTCCTTGATGGTTTACACTTGATGGTTTATAGTTCTTCAGCATGAATGATTTTTTTAAAAGTCAAAATTTATTTATAAAGCACTTTAAAATACAACAAGATAGCTGACCAAAGTGCTGGACAGGCAGATAAAAGGACTTGAGGACCCCTCATGACACACAAAGACAACAAAAAATTAAAATAAACATAGAAACAGTGTAATCTTCGAAGCACTTAAAAACAATATAATAACCAATGGAAAGTGCATATATACAAAAAGTGTCTGGAAAAAATAAGAATAAAAAGAGGCTAATTAAGGTGCCGATAGATATGCTAAAACTACAGAGGGCTCATGTAATAAATTAAAAGAAGGACAAACAATAAGTAAAACACTAGATAAGAAAAACTAGGAAGTTATAAAGAGTTAGAAGCTAAGGCATAAAAATGTGTCTTAAGATGTTTTTTTAAAAACCGATAGGAAATAAAAGCATGGATGACCATCTCAAAGTTTTTAAAAGATAAAAAAAGGTTTAGCCTTGGATGAAACTCTTAACACATTGACTACCAAACCACAGGAAAACCCGTTTATACTTTCCATGCGTTGGCTCCCAAAACTGGAAAACCAGTTTTTGAGTTTTTATTGCATATTTCATAACTAAACACTTCAATGCTTATTGTGTGTGATTTTGGGAGCTCTCTGATAAGTAGAACAGACATAGATGACAGTCAAGAGTTTGTGTCATCATCTGGACATTTTAATCACAACTCCAGGATCGGCGTCAACCCAACAATATTTTTCATAACTGTAGCCCACTGTATGGAACTGTTGGTCTGTGTCGGTTACATCACTGTTGCGCCCCTTCCCCTCTCTGTGTCTGCGATCATCTTTATAAACACAAGAATCATGTTTGTATGTTGTTTCCTTAGTGCTACAGTCGGCTACAGTCAGCATCCACTCTATGGCGCTTCATAATGCTTCACGCAATAATTAGTACAGAAGACACCACTTTCACTTCGACTGAACACACCTAGGAAATAATGCACACTGTGATGTATGTCGGTTGCCTGTTGCATTTATGTATGCCACCCTACAGGTGAATCCCATAAGTATGTATGTGGTGAACACTTAATGAGTAAAGTAATGATCTGCACCTGCAACAGTAGTTCAGATTCAGATTCAGATTCAGATTCAGATTACTTTATTAGTCCCATGAAGGGCAATTCAGTTTGCGGTCCCAGTCTCCATCAGTCAATGAATAGATAGTATAAATAAAAAGAGTAGAAAATGAAATACAAAACCTAAAGGAAACAAAAAACAATAAATAATAAATAGGAAACAAAAACATACACATTTTAACACATACATTCAAACACCCTGTCCTGTCAGTGATGAGCAGCCCTCAGTAAATTAAATGGTCAGTAATGAACTCTACCCCTACAACCTTGTTTAATAATCTAATGGTTGTAGGGATGAAAGATCCAGAGTAACGCTTTGTTTTTGTCCTGACAGAATAATAGCGCCTCCCAGAGGGCATTAATGAAAATTCACCACTTAAAACATGGTCAGGTTGACTAGTGATACTTTTAGCCTTTTGGACTGCCTGTTTGTTGAACAGAGCACTCAGTGTTTGTGTTCGTTCGTGTTCCTCAGAGATATTTCCTCATAGTAGAGCGGCTACATGGAAAATCGTGCAAATTATGATACAAGCGTGGAATTCGGCTCAAGACCCATTCGATCAAATCTACCTGATTGGCCACTTGAAATGGCGGCCATTTTCCAAGATGGCCGCCAAAAAAGACCCCAGAAATTGATTTATTGCATAGAATTGACCTAGAAAATTATGATACAAGCATGAAATTCAACATGTATGTCCTTAAGACCAGTACGATCAAATCTACCTTATTGGCCACTGATGGACCTGACAGGAAGGAAGGATCAGCATCAGAGGAGTAAGTGGAGAGTTTATTTTACGTAATACAGCAATGTGAAGGAAGATATTTTTACAGTAACTACACATTAAATACAGTGCAGCTAATCCACGGTCCACTAAGTTCATTAACAATTATCATGCTTTACTCAGTTCTTCCCTTTCTGTGGCTGCAGACCTCCATGGTGAGTAGCCTCTTAGTGCAGCAGGGGTCGCCGGTGACCCTATTCATTTGCTGAAAATGCTTAACTACATCATAACAACATTGCTATGACATTACAGAGAGCCATAGTGCTGCAATAAGGGGTTAATAAGTTAATTTGTCAAAATCTGAACAATTAGTAAAAATCTGAACATCAAGAGTTACAGCAATACTACACAGTGTTATTTGACTCCTCTAGATCAGAGTTGCTGAGCAGAGTTAATATTTGAAGCGATGGTTCGGATTAGATTCACCATAATGCCTTGAGCGAACATTAGCCGAGTTACCAAGTTAGATATTTTTTATTCCGAGAAGCTACAAGCGCTAATGGATCTTCGCAGTATCTCCAAACATACCACACTAAAATCACATGCCATGTAACCCAACTTCTACAGTAGTACAAATATGGTCTGTACTCATAAAACGATGGATTTGGAATTTTGTACGGCAACCTTACTTCCGTTGTTTGGGAGTAACCCGGGTTTTTGTACTTTTTCATTTATTCATTATTCAATGCATCAGGGTGCAACTTCTTGTTTTGATAAAAGCAATACAAGCAGAAATGTTTTTGCTACATTATTCTGGAACTTCAAACACTTCAGACATGTGATTAATCTTTGATGAGTGTGTCAATAGAGTTAGAGTGTTGCTCACATACCTCTGGCTCGGAATGACAATCAAATACTGTCGGAATGGTTGTGTGTCGGAATGGCGATTGCCCTCCATTTGAAACTGTCGTTCTACCCAGGGAGTTGGGATTTGGCTGATTAGCTTTGCCAATTAGCAAGACACTTCCTCGTCGCCATTTTCACAAATTCACATCATATCTGGTACCACTTCACCCATGATGATTGGTGGGTGCGCCATTGCTCTCAGCACATGCACGAGTTTAGTGTTGGGCACACAATTAATATAGGTCTGTGGTTGGGCAGGCTAGAAGACAATGCGTGTCACTGAACGTCATCGTCCATTTCTGAACATCCAATGCGCGTCCTCTATATAGCTTTCTGGTCAACCTTACGTCAGTCAGTAACGTGGAACGTAATTAAACTTAATTCCGAATAAAGTGGGTGGTTTCTTCCTCTTTAATTCTGAATAAACACTTTCCTCTGTCATGTAACCTTTTATTCAGAATTAACAAATTCTGGTCATTCCACACATGATTGTTGGCCACGGGATGGCGCAAGACCCCATGTTCTTTGCTTCCGTGAGAAAAAATTGCGAACTTCTGGTCAATTTCCTACATGAAAGTTCTGCTAAATTTAAAATCCCAAAACAACTATAAATGTTGTGGCTTTCATATTTTCATGCTAAAAATGCACCACGAATGATGTAGCATAAGAAAGTTACCCCACAATACCCTTTGACCACTTGTTTTTCTAAGCTAGTTGGGTGCTAACGGTAGCATTTCAAATCCTCCAGACCCAAGGTTGAGGTAATATTTTTGGGGCTGAAGATGACCGTTTCCCCCTTTACTTCACGGGGGTACCGGAGGTTGGCGACCACACCCCTGCGCCTTATTTGGCTGGATCAGCACGTGTGTCCTCTGCCCAATGGAAACTCGTTGTTTTCCCCAAACGTTAAGTATGGAATAGCGACAGACGAGGTGTCCCAATATCAAGAGAAATAATGGACGAGGCGGTGCGTTCGAAACAGTCCGACAGTGCAGCCAAAAGGCTGTTAGCTTCGCCAAGTCCATTTTCCCTTGATATTGGGACACCTAGAAGGCCATTATTCTGCTTATCACCCAGTTACCAGTATTTAAGTATTAATTTATTAATATGTTGATCTAAGGCTTCATGAGAAAGTAGATTCACCATTGCGCTTGGTACGTTGCTATGAGCACCACTTCCTAATCTAGTGAGAAGCGCCTCTATTGGAGGCATGTAAGGACACGCGCAGAATGTTGGGGTGACTTGACAACCAAATGCGATTGACGACTGGGAATTGACGGTTGGGTTTTTGACTTTTTGACATCCAGATGCGATAGAATTAGTAACGGGGTCTTGACTAGACAACCAGATGCGATAGAACTAACGACGCGGTCTTGACTAGACAACCAGATGCGATAGAACTAGTAACGGCACTTCGCCAGAAAGTTAGAAAAGAAGCAACTTGGACGCCCGCACGCCCGCATGCAGGGGCGCCGCTAAGGGGGGAAAGATGATACACTTTCTAAGGGCCCAACCAGGGACAGTAGGCTCAGAGAGGTTGCTGATGACATAATTTTAATAATATTGCTCTTTTTCGACTTTTCTGATAATATTCAAAATTGAATCCTGTATAATGAACCAATTAGATTAGGTTTATCGAGTTCCATAACTAATTTCTCAAGTTCTTCATCATATCGTTATATCGTCCTCCCCCGCTTGTGAAATGGTGCAGTCCAGTTCTGTCAAACGCGTGATGCCTCGAACCTGCTGCTACATGACTGACCGGCCGGTGATAGCCTACGCAATCAGCCGCTGAGTTGATGCACTGATGTGATTGACTTACAGGTATGCTGGTGATGGAATACGGTAGATAGCCTTCAAGTTGTAGCCTAATAAATGAAGCACACCCTATAAAACGGAGAGAGACAGAAGAAGAAGACAACAGGTCGCTCAGTTTTTTCCTCAAAGAAAGGAATCACTCACTGACCCTGATCAAATGTGATCAAGATCAAAATGATAGGCCTACTGAACAAACTAAATTTGCATGAACGCAGTTGGATTATCTAAACAAGAGACCGATATTTCAGTCTGCAGTGCAAATTTTCGTTTAAGATCTCTACTTTTATTATCTCATCATAGACGTCCAAGATTTAGGCTACGCATAGTGTCGTCTCATGCCCATAATAATAATAATAATAAATTTTATTTTGAGCGCCTTTCAAAATACCCAAGGACACTTTACAATCAAAAACAAATACATAACAATAGGGAAAGTATAACAAAGCTTCAGTGAATTAACAATAGGAGAGTAATGAGAGTAATTAAAATGCAAAAATAAAAATAAAAATAAAAAGTACAATAAAAATAAATGTTTTAAAATATAAAAAGAAGTAGAAAGCAAATTTAAAATAAAATAAAAATGAGGGGAAAAAAATAAAATAGATAAAATAAGTAAAATAGAAAATAAACTGATAATTAAAATGAAGTGGAAGTGCCTGTCTTTGAAATTGAAAAGCAGAAGTGAAAAGGTGTGTCTTTAGCTGAGATTTGAAAGTGGACAGTGTAGAACACTGTCGAAGTGACAGTGGGAGAGAATTCCAGAGTTTGGGGCCAACAACACTAAATGCCCTGTCGCCCATGGTGCGCAGGTGTGTGGAGGGAACTGTAAGGAGGAGTGAGTCAGTGGAGCGTAGTGTGCGGGTGGGATTGTATGGGGTGAGGAGACTTGTGATGTAGGAGGGTGCAAGGTTGTGCTGGGCCTTGTATACGAGGAGGAGAATTTTGAAATGGATACGTGAATGGATAGGAAGCCAGTGTAATTGATAGAGGATAGGGGTAATGTGATGCCAGGGTCTGGTGTGTGTAAGTAATCTAGCTGCTGAGTTTTGAATGTATTGAAGACGGTTAATCAATTTAGTAGGGAGACCAGTGAGTAGGGCATTGCAATAATCTAATCTGGAGGTTACGAAAGCGTGAATGAGGGTCTCAGCAGAGGTAGGGGTAAGAGAAGGGCGGAGTCTGGAGATGGTTTTAAGGTGGAAAAGTTTTGGTGAGGTGTTTAATATGGGATTCAAAGGAGAGAGAAGAGTCGATGATGACGCCCAGATTTTTTACTTCAGAGGAAGTGGAGGTAAAATAGTCAGGGATAGAGAACTGAGAAAGGTTTATCTTTTTAAGTAAAGATGGGGTGGCGATGATGATGGCTTCGGTTTTGTTTTGATTAAGTTTAAGAAAATTTTGGGTCATCCAATTACTAATTTCGTTGAGGCAGGTTGTTAAGTTAGCGAGGGGGAGTGGATGGGAGGGTTTAGTGTGTATATAGATTTGGGTGTCATCTGCATAACAGTGAAAAGTTAGGCCATGTCTTCTGAGAATTTTACCAAGGGGAAGAATATAAATGATGAAGAGTAGGGGGCCTAAAACTGAGCCTTGTGGAACACCATGTGTGAGGAGTGAATTTGGAGACCGGAAATCACCAATAGAGACAAACTGCTCTCTTCCAGTTAAGTAGGACCTGAACCATGAGAATGCAGTACCAGTGATACCCAATATGGTTTCCAGCCTTGTGAGAAGGACGTTGTGGCAGACTCTGTCAAAAGCAGCTGTTAAATCAAGTAGCAGGAGGATATTGAAATGTCCTGAATCTGCAGCTAACAAAAGGTTGTTTACAAAAAGGTCGTTTACAACCTTGACTCGTGCAGTTTCAGTGCTATGCTTAGCCCTGAACCCAGACTGCAGTTCCTCCCATAGGCTAAATGATGTCATGTTTTCTTGAAGCTGTAAGGCCACAGTACGCTCTAGCAGCTTGGAGATGAAGGGAAGGTTTGAGATAGGACGGATGATGTCCGACTCTACCGCGATTCAACTGCTTAACCACCACGTCCTCGGTAGGCTATTTTCCTTAATGTCAAAAATCTTTGATATAGCCTAAGTCGATCTGATCAATGGCAAAGTAAGTTCCCTAAAATGCACGCGCTTGCCTTGTCTATTTTGTTGATGACAACACAATTGGCGACGAGTCTCAAACCTAATGTGGAGTGGATAGTGACATTTTGTCTCCTTTCAACTTTCCACGGTTGTTTTGCCTATCCCCAAGGGACGCAAGCGCGAGGAAAAAAGTGTCAAGTTCGTGAGGAAGGGAGGAGGAAAACAAGGGATCCGTGATTAACCTGAGGAAAAACGAAAGTAGCCTAGTCCTAGGCCATATTGTGGCAGATTGCATGCCACCTCCTTTTCCAATTATTGCCGCAAATCCAGTCAACAATTTTCAAATCACGAGTTGAAATATCCGACTAAAACTTTTTAAAATGTCAGACGTCTTTGATGATCTAATGATGTAGGCCTAATAGACTTCGACTGGAAAGTTTGAAGCGTTTTAAACGTAGGCTACCCATTGGCGTTTGGAAAGCAAGCAGAAGAGCAGGGTGAACGGAGGGAGAACACCGTGAGCGGCAGCGCAACATAGCCTACGAGTGCCAGCTGTGACAGTTGTGATAGGCTATATTGCAATAGGGGCTCTAGAATTGCTTCTGAAGCTGAAAATCCGTACACATGACTTTATACGAAACAGGGTGGTAGGCCCAAATTGGGAATCTTTCATAGGGCCCAAAATTTCTGGCGGCGCCCCTGCCCGCATGACATCATAGGTGTCCTGCTACCGGGGAATAAAGGACACCTGCTCAGCCAATCAGAAGACGTTACGTCTGCTCACTGGGTGATAAATCAGAACTAAGTGAAATATATACACGTCACAAAATAACTTTATAAATAACTATTCAATTCAGAATGAATAATTCAGAATTAAAAACATCATGTAACCGTAGCTACGATGGCCCTGTGGGGGAAGCACTTTTTACATACAACGCACATTACAAATTTGTGAACAAAATTACATTATCATTACACACTTACATCTTACAAAAAACAAATTCCTATTTCATAAAACACATTACTAAATGTAAAAAGACCAACACAAATCTACACTACATAAAACATTTGTTAAATGATCTGACAATACACAATTTATTTGAAACACATCAACAATTTTATAAAATAAAAATAAACAAATAAAAATAGAAATACACGCTTACAAAGAAAAAGCAAATTACCATTTCATAAAACACATTTGCAAATGTGAAAACTACATGTTATTTACAAAGCACAAACGCAAACTCTGAGTCAAATTTACATTTCAGGAAACAAATGCAAACTCAAAAAAACACCTCACAATAAAAATATGTCTTACGTAAGCAGAAATCACCAAAAACTTCCAACTGGGCAGTCATGGGTAGTGGCTAGAGTGTCAGACTTGTAGTCCAAAGATTACTGGTTCAATTCCTGACCCGCCGTGCAAACTCTGAGACAAACTTACATTTCAGGAAACACAAATTCAATCTCCAAAAACACCTTAGAACAAAATAATTCTTACGGAAGTAGAAATTTCTTACGGAAGTAGATTGACCTAAACAATAATAATTATTAATAACAAACTTTGCTTGGAGGTATTGCAACTCTCTGCGTATTAATAATAGGCTTGGGCGATGTCCCTCTAATTGGCAGCTGACGATGTTAACAGTGAGACGATGCGATGGACGATGACATCGTCGTCGTCGTCGGGGGGATTAATTATTTTTTTAAATTATATATTTTTATTATACATTTCTTTTTGTCTTTCGCTAAGACACTATTTTAAAATATTTGCTTTAAGAGTAGGCCTAAGTCAAATATATTAACAGTTTTTAAACTCATCAAAAAAAATGTTTAAACCTCCTCCAGCTGCGCTGGTCACTCTGCTGTCTCGTGTCACCATCAGCTGCTTCAAGCCCGCTACTCTTCCAAACTCCACTGCGTGGCAACTTATTTTCAATAAATTTCACGATGCAGCCTACTAATGTAGCCTACTGCAGGCTGCTACTAGACTGTGTTATTTATCAGTGTAGTTCTATTTCAAGACGAGCTGTGTCACGGCGTTTTTGCATACAAACTTAAGCCATACTGTGCAGGGAAGTTCAGAACGTTTGTCAAATTTAAGAGATGAGAACCCTAGCGTGCCCTCTCGAGGTCTTGCAATGGATTTTCTGCCAGAGATAGCAAATTACCCGACACTATATGAATGTTTCTTCAGCACATAGCGAGACTTTTTTAAATTCATCAATGGAAACAATCGCAGTGAAGTCACGAAGACGTGCAGACAAGGAATCGCTTGCACTCCCTCTTGACAGTGGGCTAATCAGAAGTGTAGCCTGCAATCTTGTGTGGCTAGGCTACTTCACAAGACCATCACGGAGAGATTAAACATTTTGAGTTGAATTTCCGTTAAACATGAAATGGTGAACTGTCGCAATTGCTGAACAATTTGTTGCTTTCATGTTACTCTGGAGGCAGAACCAATGCCTCATGACTCTCCATTGTAGAAAGTTTGGTCACAGAAATAAATGTAGGCAATCAGACAATTACTTGAACTCGTATGCAGCAAACAATAGGAAAGCTTAGTTCAAATGTTTTTTTTTATTCCATTGCGTTTTTTTTTTCGTAGCTATAAAATTCACTCTGCTTGAGGCTTGTGTTCCTCGGTCAGTTCAGTCCTGCTACCTGCGCAGTCCCCTGCTCCTAAGTATTTGTTTCAGTTGATTTCAATGCCAAGCAATGATGACAATAGCAGCAGCTTCAACAATACACAAGTCCTTGTTTGCATCCATCGTGATGATATCGTCTATTAATAAGTGTAAAGTTGCAGGTTGCACAAGTAATAGACCCTTAAAGTACACAACAATACCAGGACGAGAGTTTCACGAGAAAGGGGGTATTTATTTGACAATGAGTAAAAAAGGCCTTAAAAGGCATAAAACCACATTCAGAAAACAAAACAAAAACAAACAAAATGTACAACCCCAAAGGGCACAATAAACAAGTCACAATAAAAAGAGATGTAAGTTCAGTTATCCTCCTTCATAAACGTAGCAGCAAGTTACCCAGGGAAAATTACAAATTGCTTGCACTGCCCACTAGAGGTGAGACCACACAACACAGTCAAGTTCCTACATGCATAGGGGTGCAAGAAGTCATGAATAAATAAGTGTGCAAAACATGCAAGGTCATAAATTACCACTAGGCTACAAATGCCAGATACAGTGCGTGCAAAAATGCAAAACTACTCACTAACAATCGCTACAGCGGGCAGTGTGTGCAAGATGCAAATAACCCGAGTCAACCGCCACAATATGTAGGCTACACTATGGACCCGAGACTTAGCCCAGCGCAGCCGATAAGAAGACACTCAGTGCACTATATATATTTTTCACGGCAAAATGTAGGCCTAATCAGCACAGCACACCACAGCAAAAGAGGCAATTGAAATGTGGAACACAACACTACAAAACATCGGCGTAGGCTACCGGGCTCGTCACGGGGTCACAGTAGTAGCCCATTCAAGAGACATAATATAACTACCAGGCCTACACAGGTAACCGACAGAAGGTGGTCACAAGAAAACACAACGATCACAAAAAGAAATAACAAACTAAATCAAACCGCGTCAGTCACTGGGGATAAACGATGGCTTCATGAGCCTATGACAGTTCACGGTTACTCACGGCCCTACACACAGTCCAATGAAAGTCCTATTCCAGCGATCCAGGGGGATGGTCGAGCAGAACGTGCAGTCCGCTTCGTCACGCCCACACGTTCTCCTGCGTCGGCTGTTGCGTGTGAAACTGGAGAGCAAACAAACACCACAATCAGCGCCCACTAGGATTCGAAGCAGGGGCTATACACAAGGTGGTACAAGTGGGATTTTAGAAATGTTACTTTCCTTCAGTGGTTGGTTCGAGAGCGTTGTATAATAGTCTGCCAGGCTCCACGTCACCACTGCGTCTTCTTCTCCTGGGCTGTGAGGATTAATAGGGGAAAGCACAGTCAAGGCCAAGCGGCAACAGTGTCAGCTTTAACTCATTCACACATTCACGGGGAAGGCGCAACTACTTCCCTTTTGTGAATGAGTTGAGTGCGTTGTACGCTCGCTCTGGAGTGCTGCGGTTCCGGATGCAAGACTGCTCCCTCGTCTCGTCAGGCGTCGGTAGTCGGTTGCATGACGGTGATTCCATGGAGAGCCGTTTTTAAACAGGTTTTCCGCCAATCCCTGCTGGTGGTGGATCGCTGCAATCATTAGGAGCACCTGGAGGGGAAGTGTCACAAGCACAGCACCTACACACACTCACAGGTGTCCCGCCCCTCATTTGTTTACAGTCACTCCCGTTATATAACTCCCTATGCTTGGAGTTACTGCAACTCTCTGAGTATTACTTTTGGAAGAGTTATACTAACACTCCACAGATTGGGACAATATAAACACTTGTATAGTGTTAAGATTAGCACTCTCAGAGTTGATCCTAACTTTGGAATTTGCTGTGCAGGCTTGTTCTTTACTCAGTTCTTCCCTATGTGTTTGCAGACCCCCAAGGCACATTGTCAAGTCTCTTGTCAGCCAGTGGGAAAGGGGACGTCCAAGGTAAGAAAACACACATCACCCTCATGAACTCTTCAGGGTCATTCCACGCCAAATCTCCTAATCATCCCGCACGACCATCTCAGATTTGGCAGAAAAAAAATCAAGGAGGTTCACAAACGTCCAAATAGGAAAAGTGCAAAATTATAGCTCTCAACTCCTCATAGTTTTGTCATTAAAAATGTTTTTGTCAGGTACTCCCCTGACTCGTTTGGAACAGACTTCTCAGAGAGCCCACTTTCAGAGTGTTGTATCTAAAAAACTACTTTAAGTAGGTCCTTATGAATTTCAAGGGGTAACATTTGGAACATGTACTTGTGAAATGTGGATTTTCACACATCTTCTTGTCATTTACCACCGTTTTCTGGGGGCTTAAAGTTGCTTGAAAAATTCTCACCTTTGAATTTGTGGGCATCTTTGAAGGACTGTGGTAAGTACAGTTTTAAAGACAGAGGTTTGATATGGACAATGTATGTTCTCAACCATTCTGTGCATGTTGTGTTGAAAGACTGATCTTCTGTGATGAACAGTTTAGAAGATATGAAGTCTTTAAAATGGAAAAACTGAAACTTGGTGCCATCTTTCCCATGTTATTAAAAAAAATGTCACGACTCAAGTCAAGTCAAGTCAAGTCAAGTAGGTTTTATTGTCAATTTCTTTACATGCACTGGTCATACAAAGAATTTGAAATTACATTTCTTGCTTTCCCATACAGACATAGACTAATTAAGGTAAGGACATAGACAGTATAGACATAGACAGTACTTATACATGGACTTAAGACAGTATGGACATAGACAGTGCTCATACAGACATTTAAAGTGCAAGACTGGACAACAGAAGACTTGTAGATGACATACATTAAGAGGTATTTGTTGTGTTTTTGTGCTTTTCCTAAAAAAAAAAGTCCTTTATAGCGTTCTGACATGGTAATAGTAGCATTTTGAAGAAAATAAATATAAAAAGGTCTGTCAAGTACACCACCACATGTGTGTGTGTGTGTGTGTGTGTGTGTGTGTGTGTGTGTGTGTGTGTGTGAAAGTGTTGATGTTTTATGACCGAAAAAGCCTCCTACACTCTAATCTCTAGAGTGGCGGAACTTTGGTTCATGAAGGTTCCACCATAGTTTTCAATGGAGACCCAGGCTTTCACAAAATCGCCAAAAACGGGAAAACGACAAGAGACACGGAGAAGCCTATAACGATACGCGATCTCCAAGCCGAGCCGGTCGTTTTAGTGTTTGAACGGTGTCTCTATCTCGAAAGGCCTAGGAGGAGATCCATTTTCTATTTTTGCTGCCCCTGCACAAGAGAACCAATAATAACTAGAAATGCATTCTCACAGAAAATGCTGGAAGCGGGCTTGCCTTTGGGGGCAGAGATGAAACAAAGTACTATTGAGAAAACAAAGCTAAAAGAAATCTTGGAAAAACTCCATCCACCCAGTCAGAAGTTATGGGCCAAACAATTCAGCACATTTGCCATTGATACTTAATGACATACATGGTATTTTAACTTGGCTAAGGAACACTGCATATGATATAATTTTGAAAATCAGCATCGCTTCAAGTGGGATTCGAACTCTCAACCTCCATATCTCTAATCCAGCACATTTGCCATTGATAATAAATGACATACATGGCATTTTAAGTTGGCCAAGGAACACTGCATATGATATAATTTTGAAAATCAACACGGCTTCGGGTGGGCTTCGAACCTTCAACCTCCATATCTCTAACCCAGCAGCATGCATTACCACTAAGCCAAGCAACTAGCTGTCATGCACAGTCCACCGTTCAAACACTAAAACGACCGGCTCGGCTTGGAGATCGCGTATGGGTATAGGCTTCTCCGTGTCTCTTGTCGTTTTCCCGGTTTTGGCGATTTAGTGAAAGCCTGGGTCCCCATTCAAAACCATGGTGGAACCTTCATGAACGACAGTTCCGCCACTCTAGAGATTAGAGTGTAGGAGGCTTTTTCGGTCATAAAACATCAACACTTTCACCTAGAAGTTTAGTTGACGCGTTGTTAGCGAGCTCTATGGGACGTCTCCAAATTGTCAAAGTTTCATCTCCCAACTCCCAATACTTTTTAAATGGCAGGTTTGTTAAAAAAACAGGCCTGGCTCTATGGAGAATCCCATTCTTTCGAAAAGTGCATTTTTCAAGAGATCAGCGCATGTCCCACACGGAGGTCAATTTGTGCCTGAACCCTTTCACCTATAAACTTCATTCAAAGACTGTTAGAGAGATCACAAGCATGACTCCGATCTGTGAAAAGGACACGTGCCAACTCCTTTTAGTTTTTTTTACAACGATGTTGTAAAGACAAAAAACTCATTCTCATCCTCTCCCCTGTCTAGAGCTCAATACTAACTGTCTTTCAGTCAATCACAACAGGTGCAGCCAATGAAGTGTTCCATTTCAACTGTCACTGTCTCAAGATTCTATTCTTAACGAGCAGGTGCGAGCAAGCATTCTAGAAGTCTATTGTTCAGCTCTGCAATGCAATGTGATATAGTCTTGCTGGACTATGCATGACAATTAGCTGCTTGGCTTAGTGGTAATGCATGCCGCTGCATTAGAGATATGGAGGTGGAGGGTTCGAATCCCACCCGAAGCCATGTTGATTTTCTAAATTATATCATATGCAGTGTTCCTTGGCCAACTTAAAATGCCATGTATGTCATTTAGTATGGATGGCAAATGTGCTGAATTACAGATATTGAGGTTGGGGGTTCGAACCCCAGTCAAAGCCATGTTGATTTTCAAAATTATATCATATGCAGTGTTCCTTGGCCAACTTAAAGTGCCATGTATGTCATTTAGTATGAATGGCAAATGTGCTGAATTAGGGATATGGGGGTTGGAGGTTCGAACCCCAGTCGAAGCCATGTTGATTTTCAAAATGATATCATATGCAGTGTTCTTTAGCCAACTTCAAATATCATGTATTGTATGTCATTTAATATCAATGGCAAAGGGGTTGGATTACAGATATGGAGGTTGTGAGTTCGAATCCCGCTCGAAGCCATGTTGATTTTCAAAATTATATCATATGCAGTGTTCCTTAGCCAACTTTAAATACCATGTATGTCATTGAGTAGAATGGTTGGGAACATACATTGTCCATAAAACTGTGCTTACCACAGTCCTTCAAAGATGGCCACAAATTCAAAGGTGAGAATTTTTCAAGCAACTTTAAGCCCCCAGAAAACGGTGGTAAATGACAAGAGGCTATGTGAAAATCCACATTTCCCAAGTACATGTTCCAAATGTTACCCCTTGAAATTTGTAAGGACCTACTTAAAGCAGATTTTTAGAAAGTGGGCTCTCTGAGAAGTCTGTTCCAAACGAGTCAGGGGGGTACCTGACAAAAACATTTTTAATGACAAAACTATGAGGAGTTGAGAGCTATAATTTTGCACTTTTCCTATTGGGACGATTGTGAACCTCCTTAATTTTTTTCTGCCAAATCTGAGATGGTCGTGCGGGATGATTCGGAGATTTGGCGTGGAATGACCCTTCACTCTTCACTTGATCACAACAATCAGAGCGGAACCGACTTCCACCGGTTGGTGTGGAAGGACAGATATGTTTCCATGTATTTTCGGCACCTCCGGTAAAAAACGCTACAGCAGCACAGGACCCCACCAGGTACTACTCCTGTCAGTTAAAAACAGTAAAAGGAGGTTATAATTTGCACAGGCTCACTAGAAATGGACAATAGAAGATTGGAAAATGTTGACATGTCTGTTGGGTTTTGACTTCTGTTACAACACTTGAGTGGTATGGTCAGAATTTGGCATTAACAACATGAAAACAAAAAAGATTCAGGCTGGTGGTGTAGTGATATTTTTTCTGATGAGACCAAGATACACAAATTGAACATGTCAGCATATACTTTGACTACTGAAGCAGGTCATGATCCTTTCTATTAGCCTAGAAATCTTGATGCCCCCCTAGCGACCGCAAAGTGAATTTGCTCCCAGGGGCAGTCTAGTAACTCCTGGTCCCTTTGCGAGGCTGACAATCCAAAGATGACAGAGCCAATCAAATCGTGAGGAGCGAGATGGAGAGCCGGGCTACCTACTGTAGTAAACACAGTAAACTTTCTAATGGCGGACCTCCGTGCTAATTACAACACAAACGTTTTTGCTTAATTTAAAAAGCCTGAATGATAATACATTTTGTGGCTGCCATGGATTGATGTAAATATACACTATGAACTTATATGACTCAAATAGATCCCTACACATTACCATTTCATCATTTAGTGTTTTAAGCTAGCTCGGTAAGCTAATTTGAGCATTTTACAGAACCAGATAGTCACACGCTATTATCAGACCACTATTGTAGTAGGATGAAATTGCTGCCCCAATTTCTAATAAGACCCATGTCATTAAAAACAAGACATTTGGGAGATTTGAAAGTCTATAAGTAGCTTTCTAAATAGATGGGAATGACATCTAGTCTACCGAGCTAGCGGTTAGCCAACTTGTCATCAATAACACAGAGCTCAAACACAAAGTTGTGAATCGATATCGCAATTTTCAATCCTGAATCGATATTGGATCGCATATCGATCTTTTGAACCCAGCCATAATTTCTTGTGCCATGAAGGGATACTTAAGACTACCATTTGCATAGCGCAGTGGGTGAGCTGGTATGTAGGGCTTAACCCTCTGAGGTCTAAGGCCTTTCAGAGGCTTTTATGCTGCTTGCACCACCCTGACATTTTCAAGTATTTTCAACTAACAGTAAGCATCTATGCAAAAGTGGAATATATGGTTGTATTGTGAAAAGCCTGACAAGAAATAATCTGAAAAAAATTGGATGTCATACAAACATGTTTTATTTAAATTGAGTATAAACACAACTGTACAAAAAAAACAGGTTTCAGAGGTCTTCAAAAAGTTCAAGAAAACACACAATAAATATATCTAGCCAAGACTTTTGAAGTTTGAATCTTGTAAACAAATGTGTTGGCAGCATAAAAGTGAAAAGGGCATTTAGAAATGTTTTGTTGTTTTCATACAAAATACAAAAAAGAATGACTATGTCACTGCCACTGCCTGTCTCATTTGAATACTAATGAGATAGGTGTGAACAAACCTCTAATGGCCCACACCCCCCTGTCAATCCCCATGTGCTCTGATAGCCCCAACCCCCCTGTCACTCTACGTCTGCTGTGGCAGGACACTGTCTTTGCCTCTGAAAGGGGCGTGTTGTCACCTCTGAATAGCCACTCAAGCATCGGTACTTTACATGTGAATAGCTATAGGTGTGGCTGCTACAGGCAGAGAGTACAGAATATTCGAAGATTTCTTTTCACTTTCTTTAAATTGGGCCAGCTATATAATTTATTTCATATATATATATTTGAAATCTGGAAGGTCTGATGTTTCTAATGGTGTAACTTATATGTTTCAATGACAAAAACTCACAGAGTTACAGATTTGTTTTTGGAGACAGGTCAAAATGCCCTCTATGGGTTAAGGAGCTCACTTAAATAGGCTGGACCAAGATTATGTAATGCTCTGGATGTCAGGAGGAGGATCTTGAATTCTCAAAACTCTACACACAAATCCCCAAAAGTCACACACAATGGGCAAAATCTCTCACTACCCCTGAAAAATGAACGCCTTGTCTCAAAACAACATCCTCTCTTATGTATTACGTTCATTATGTCTAACTGTTAAACTTAAACACTAAGGGTTTTCTTTTGCCTTGAGACATGTAAAAGTTTGTATCTTTTACCTGACATATTTCGACGGTGTTACTTCCGTCTTCATCAGAGGGTCACTGTGATGTTGATGAGTGACGTGCTTTAAAAACAGCTGATGTCGTTGTGGAGGTGTGACCTCCCTGCCAATAATGGCAGATTGGTCACACCTCCTGCTGTTAGAGTTGTCCTCTTAGGATTACACAGGTGTAAATGAATAAACTGCTCCCTCTTGTCAAATTGCTTGCATCAAAAACTGCTAAGTCAAGATACCCAAGTCATTCACAGTGGCAGAACAATTNTGCACATGGCCCCAGGGTGAAAAGACAGGGCCCCCATACCTACCACCTGCAGGGGGGCCCTAGGCCTATACGAGCAAATGCCCTCCTCGTCCTCCCTATAGCTATGCCCCTGGTCATTCATTTTCGCATAGGAAGTGTTTGACTTGATACATGCTTATTTTTGACTCTGGTCACTGTTGTGATTGACCACTGACCTTGGCGGAAAGACAGGGTTATGCAGCCAGGGCCGTCTCTAAAGAATGGGCTGAACGGGCTGCAGCCCCCGGGGGCCTCCGGTCGCGGAATGTCAAATGACAAAAAATAATAGAAGAAAAAAAAAGAAAACGAGCGAAAATGTCGAGCCATAGGAAACAGGAGAGCAGAGCAAAAAAAACGAAAATGAGTAGAAATAAAAAAGGAAAGAGCCAAAGAATTATTACAGAAAAAACCCAAATTAACTGTAGCAGAGTGGGCATTTTATGCTTCTTACCCAAGATAATAATTACCAGTTTTGTTCTATATCCGACTACGCCACTAGGGAGAGCTATTGCTCCCCTCTAGAAAGTTAATGCACTAAGGCACACAGGTTCGGCAGGGACGACAGAGACAGGATGCACACTTAATTCTTTTATTTAAATATTCTTTTTCCTCTGTAAAACTCAAGGTCTTGAGAAGACAAACACCCAAGTCACGGGTGGCGAAAGCCTTGAGTGTGGACAGACTAAAACAGACGAGGGGTATTTACACATGCCACGTTAGTTCCATTATCCCCAAGGCCACTGG
>NW_026945588.1:1766164-1858636 GCF_034702125.1 Engraulis encrasicolus | reverse complement strand
TAATAATTGGAAGCTAAAAAACACATCTCAACCAGGGGTGCCAATAATAATGGAGGGCACTGTATATATATTTTTTACTTCCACTTAGAAACAGACCTAACTAGTGGCCCTCCTGAATTCGATCTCCTCTTTACTTAACGCCCCATCTCCCCCCAACACACACACACACACACACACACACACGCCTGCACCTCATTTATTTGTGCGCACACTAGCATTTAAAATTGAAAAAAAAAAATACATTTCTGAAAAATAGGGCCCCATGAGGGTGCAGGGCCCACTGGTAAGGTCAGTTTCTGCGCGAGTTTAATAATGAGGACCCCCCTTTGCAAGCCCACTAGTGCCCCAGGCCCTATTTTTCCCCCCAGTCCGGACCTGTAGTCTGCTTTGATGAAAAGAGGGGGGGGAAAGGTAGGGAACACACCATAACACACACAATGCCTGTCTGCTGTCCTTGATAAGTAAAGATTTTCTCCTCCCTAGAGGCCTGTCAGTGTAGCTGTGTGATATTGGGTTATCTTCTGCTATGATGGGGGGGAGGTTTTGGGAGAGCGCGAGTGGGGTGTCTATCTTTGGGGGGGTGGTTTTTTTTTGGGAGGGGGGGTGTGTGATTGGTTGTATAGGGTTATGGATAAGAGGATAAGAGATTGAGTGAGGAGTGTTATAGTGTTTTATAATAGGAAGTAGAGGGATTTAGTTGTTGTAAAATATGTATTTCTACTATACTTCTTTACTGCCAGGCCGAATTACCTACAGGCTAATAATGCTCAGCCCTAGACCCCCCAGTATGGGCGGCAGCAGAATCGTGAAATTGTGACGGAATTGCATCACATACACAGTACATGCATACATACACACACAACACTAATTTATCAACATCATATCATACCTAACGATACTCCTACTCGGGACACACGTCAAGTTATGACAGAGTATATTCTAGTTTGTAAATTAGGGCTCTATGTACATTTGTTCACATTTTTGCCATGCGGAGGCCCCACAGCAACCTTAGTCTTTCACCCTTTTGTAGGGGGCACTGTCTGATCTTATCCGTCCCTTTTCACCACTGCATTATAGCTTGCCACCTTCATGAAAACCAGCAGCAACAGGGTCGCGTAGCGATTTATCCATAACAACAAGCAAAAGAATTTACTACCTGATGCATTGACTCTGAGCGCTACATTGTTGGGGGATGTCGGAGTGGGCAACCTACAGTCAATCTCGAGTTCCGCTTTCGTACGTCGCATGGCCCTGATAACTGAAATACACTTTGGGTGGCACATATCAACCTATCGAAATGTCTCACTCAACACTCAGAGAGTCGATTTGACATCTTCGAAGCCAGGGCCGGATTTAAGATGCATGCAGGCCCCTAGGCTAAAGTTTGCTGTGGGCCCCCCTGGAGGGCAAATGATCAACAAAATCCAACAATTTGTGTGTCAGACACAATGAGTAGGCACTTCTAGTTCATTCGATTATGTTCACATATTTAACGAGTTAGGAATTAAAGAGAACATTCTATCAACAATACACAACAGGACAACATTCAAACTTTGTTTTGAGAACAGAGACAATTACAACTTGCTGAAAACATATGCTGCCTTTGCGAGTGTGATCGTACACTGTTTGTCAATAATAGGAGGGCCCTGCATTGAGGAGCCCTAGGCTGCAGCCATAACATTAGCCTGTGCACATAATTCCGGGAATGTACGAAATGGCGTGATGGAGTTTTTATGAACATTGTTACACGTCTTCATAGCTTCTAATGCAATACTATCATTAAATAGAAGTACCCAAAGGCACTCATGTGAAAAGGGCAAAATTGCTTCACCTGATACATAATCACACGCCTCTTACTTCGAGTACAATATGAGAACACATATTAAACATAATAGCTTTTCCCATTAAGAGTGAATATTAGCAGACATGATTTCATGACCGTTTTTTAATATTTCTATACAATTGATTTAGCCACTAATTAAAGCTTTTTTAACCTTTCCGAAGAGTGCCTCGGATACTTCTATTTCGATTCTCTCCTTTTTTTTTCTCCAATAGCCACCTTCAGACTTACCAATCAAGCCCAACGTTTGCAGCCTTCCAAACCTTACCTTTTCTTCTAAGATTTTATTTTGGTGCCCAGAGGTACTCTCAAAGTTTTGAATTAACACTGCACTTGTGTTTTTTTTCCCCTTTTCGTCATGGCAGCGTTGTGTTAATTCCGGTCCTTGGCAGTAGCCTCAGCATCGCAATAGCCCCTGAGACACCTGAGGGTGGACGCGAAAACGGGTCCACCCTAGCTTCCACCTCATCCCATTTCTGCTCTGTGTTTTTTATACTATGCGAACCCACCAATAGGCCTCGCACAGGCAGACCAATGGCGTGTGTGTGTGTGGGTGCGTGCGTGTGTGTGTGTGCGTGCGTGCGTGCGTGCGTGCGTGCGTGCGTGCGTGCGTGCGTGCGTGCGTGCGTGCGTGCGTGCGTGCGTGCGTGCGTGCGTGCGTGTGTGCGTGTGTGTCAACCCTACACTGAGGTGAGAAGTCTCATTATGGAGCATGCTGTGCTACTCTTTCTTTATTACACACAGGTGCTTGGTGTGTGTGCTACTGTGGTGGCATGAGTGCGTTGCGTGTGCTTTCTGAGTGTGTTTCCAGCGTGCGACTCTTTTCTTCATTATAGGGCCCTGTGTGTCGTGATTGGTTCGGTTTGTTTGTTGTTTGGTTTGGGGAGGGCATTGGGGAATGGGGGGGGGTGTTTGTGAAGTGTTAAAGGGTGATGGAGTAGAGCAGTATGGGGGAGGGCAGGTGTTTTGCCTTCATAAGGATCTGTGTTTTTCGTGATTTGGTTTGAGTTTGGGGAGGGGCATGTGGGGATATGGGGGGGGGGGGTGTAGTTAGTAGTAGTAGTGGTGGGGGGGGGTGGGGAGGTGTTTGGCCTGTGGTCGCTACACTTTCACGAGACGAGTAACAGAACAGGGCAGGTACAGTCTGAGTGGTGTAGTGAGTTGTATGGTGCATTGCCCTGGGACGGTGGGGGTGCGTACTTTCTTCGGTCAATGTGCCTTGAAAATTCATAGCACGGAAAATAATTGGTCAGCTAACAATGCGTGGAGTGAAGCAACGCAGAGGTGTGTGTGTGTGTGTGTGTGTCTGGGGTGTGAGTGTGTGTGTGTGTGTGTGTGTGTGTGTGTGTGGTGTGTGTGTGTGGTGTGTGTGGGTGGTGTGTTGTGTTTGGTGTGTGTGTGGGGTGTTTGTGTGTGGTGTGTGTTGTGCAAGTGTTTGTGTGATGTGTGGCGTGTGTGTGTGCGTTGTGTGCGTGGTGTTGTAGTGCGTGCCTGCGGGCGTGCCGTGCGGCGAGCGTGCACGCTTCGAGAGTGTGGTGTGACATCTGCCTTCAAGCGCTAGCTTATAATGGTTGTCATGCTCACTCCAACCCTGGATTTTCCATGATCAACCAGACGGGAGTCCAAATAGGCCACAAAAGTTTCAGAGCACAGAGAGAGAAGATAGAGAGAAGAGAGAGAGAGAGAGAAGAGAGAGAAGAGAGGAGAGCAGAGAGAGAGAGAAGAGAGAGAAGAGAGAGCACGTGAACACACACATATGTATAAGGCAGAGACAAGAGAAAAGGGAGCGCAAGAGAGAGAGAAAGAGAGAGGTATGCTAGAAAGAGAGAGAAAGGAGAGAGCAAGTGAAACAGATCTATGAATATGTATGCATGGGCAGAGAGGAAAGAGAGTCCTGGAGAACAAAGAGATAAAGAGAGAGAGAGAGAGAGAGAGAGAGATAGAGAGAGATGGGGGGGGAGGGGGGGGGGGTATAGAGTGGTCGTGATAGCAGATGTTAAGTGAAACAACACATTACCTATGTACTAAGTGGGTCAAGTTTTGTCCATGTCCGCCCGTCTGCATCAACTTCTCTTAAAAACCGCGGCAGTTAGGGCAGTAAATATCTTCCTCTTATTTCCTGAATCTCATTTGCTGGATGTGAAGGATCCCGGCTCTTATTACTGTGGAAGACGTGGCTGTGGCAGGCAGTGCGGTAAAATTTTATGCTACCGATGTTTGCTGCGGAGACGTCGATGCGATGCCTACGTTTCGCACCTGGGAAGCATGCTTAATTTATTTGTGATTTTGGATAAGAGGCCATGATTCGCCCGGCCTATTAATAATCACTCTTTTCACCGAAAAAGATCACATCTTCGTGCATATTGGAATATTCCCTTCTTAATAAGTCTAGCTCCCAACCATCCGTATATTCCAAAAGGGAAAGGGGGAGGAGGGGAGTTAGGGGTTTGGGTTGGACTGAGTTAAGGTGCTGGGGTAGTGGTGGGGGTTGGTCATTAGAACATTAGCCACAGGTTGTAAATCTTTGCAGTAAAAGAGACGATTTTTCATGTTTCGTAGACATTGTTCGATCTGATAGAGATTCTACTCATAGCTATTTCGGAGACAGCACATACGCGGTCATTTCGTCTGTCAGTAGACAGCACCTAATAGACGAATAGTTTAGACATATCTGACATACTACGAAGACGAGAGATTGCGAATACAATAGAAGACGTATCAATAGGCACACATTAACAGAAGAAACTGGCATATGGTCCACAGAGAAAGAGAGAGAGAAGAGAGAGAGAGAGAGAGAGAGAGCGAAGAGAGAGAGAGAGAGAGGGGGGAGGGGAGGGGTGGATGGAAGAAGAAGAGAGAGAGAGAGAGAGAGAGAGAGGGAGAGAATGAAGAAGAAGGCGGCTCACAAAAAAGCCATACTGGGCCTTTATAATTCAAAGCTAACATACTGGTCTCCACCCACCTTAAATATATGAGAGCGCGAGCAATTATACGCACCACCGCAGCGCATCTGAAAGATCCTCGCCCGCTTGGACGGCCACTCTATTCTACTCTCTCTACTCTGCTCTTGGATCTGTTCTTCTTTTCTCGAAAGTAAGTTGTTAGCCACTAGCACCTTGGGTAGTTGCCGCAATGGGAAAAATTGCAACACACGCCAACAACAAACTAAATAGCTAAACTTGGATTAGCACTAATGAGTGTCTGAGTCTGAGTCTGACAACATAGCCTCGACCTGGAGGATCCTATCTAATGCTCTATCACTACAACTAGACCTAGAAATAGCACTACTTGAGTCGGGGGATGGAGAGTGGTCCGAGCTGCAGTGCCGTTGGAGGTAACATAAAGCACTGTCTATCGTCAAATGTTTGCTGACACACATCGCTGGTTTTTAAGCACACATTAACTAGGCCCTATATTTCGAGGGTCTTGCTTTTCTGCCGCAGTGGTTTTTTTTTTATTGTGTTTTTTTTTTTTACTACTATGGCTGACAATTGACTTTAAACTATCTCTTTTTTGTAAGAATTCTTAATGATGTTTTCTGGAGATGCTGTACTGTACCTGGCTGTGAAGTAGAGCTATTTCTTGGAACTGTGTGTGTAGTTGTGTGTGTGTGGTGTTGTGGTGTGTGTGTGGTGTTGTGGTGTGTGTGTGTGTGTGTGTGTGTGTGTGTGTGTGTGTGTGTGTGTGTGTGTGTTTGTGTGTGTGTGTGTGTGTGTGCGTGCGTGTGCGTGTGCGTGTGCGTGTGCGTGTGCGTGTGCTTGTGCGTGCTTGTGTATGTGTATGTGTATGTGCGTGTGTGTGTCTTTATGTCTGCATGCCTCAAAACTTTTTTAGGACCCAGCACATTTCATATTTAATATGTTTGTGAAGCTGTTTAGGAAAGAAGACAGGCCACAGTTTGCTTTTCATCAAGACTCCGGGACACGTGGCACAACACATAATGTCTATCGGAGCGTAAAAGTATTACGCTGTCAGAGCAGCCGGAGTGCATTACTGGCAATGGAGCAACGCTAACGCAAACGCTGCAATCTGCCATTTTCCTCAGAGTTCAGACAGATGAACGTTAAACTGTCCACATGTATCCAGCATTTTTGTTTTAAAGGTAGACTGTGTAAGATTATAGTTATTATTTCCAGAATTCATGCTAAACCCATCACTAATGTTCATTTTTTCATGAATACTACCACCATCATCAAAGTCCTAAGTATTATATTATGACTGGGGAAAAATGCACTTTTTCATACATAAAAGGGGGATCTTCTCCATCGACTCGCATTTTGAATTTCCAAGAAATTAGCCTTTCTTTTTAGCTGCAAAAATGACTTACTGGGCCATACTAGTAATATTAGTTTATTATTACTTAGTAAACATTCATGGAAAGATTCATGAAAAGCAAATATCCTCAATTCGGATGATTATTTTTGTCTTTGATCAAAAAGGCAGCCCAGTTTTCAATGAGCAGCATACACTTATTAATTGATGGCGTCAGCTCATCCAATATGGACCTACACTTCACCTTCACAAGCACAGTGCGTATTGACCATCGTAAAGACCGATGATATGCATACTCTCTACATTATAGGTCAAACTCACTATGCCCGAGCTCTGACTAACAGACCCCGAACCTGGCTATCGTTATAGAGTGTCCTCAAAGTCCAGTTAGAACACGAAAAAAGGCATGAGTGTTGCATTCGCAAATGGGTCTTTTTATATATGAGAAAGACACTGGACTACTTGCAATGTGTTCATCAAGAATAGATCTATTTTTTGCGATTCTTTGCACACCTTCCTATAGGCCAGTGGAACCAGGGGGAACCACTGGGTCACCAACATTGAGACAAAAAAAGCTCCGCACCACAGCTTTTCACATTGCACACAATTTAACTTGGGGAGGGGCGTGGGAGGAGGTGCCACCCTCAACCCTTCAATATCGATTTAGCAGTATCATTTCATTTTATCACTGTCCCTTTTCGGATCATTGAATTTAAACAGAAGTCGCTATACCAACAGTTCCACAGTTACATAAAGGTTGTCTCATTGCTGTCATTATGAATACAATAAAAGTATGGTGAATAAATATCAGGTAATATTTTGACACTTTTTTTGCATAAAAGCAATGTCCAAAGTGGCCCATTTTACCTGATTCACCCTACTTACCACACCGGCCTACCACATCTCATAACCCCACCCCACCGTGCCCCTTTCACGTTGGGGGCCCCCAATCGATTGCCTAATTTTGCTTGGTTATGGCCTCATGCCATAGGACCCTGGTCGTAACTATACCATTGAGACACCGAGGTCATGATGTCCTCTGTACTTCAGTAAAGTAAAATGTAAATCTATGATTAGAAAATTGATATATGATCAACAATGATAATGTCAGTCTTTAACGAAACCCCCATATACCTCAAGGCAAGTGATTAATAAAAACAAACTTAAGAGTATGACTGAAGAGTTGAGAAGCATTCTAAGTGTACAGAATATGCAGTAACCACCCTCCCACAGTACTTTGACCTCTGTATTTAAAATTGTACTGGTTACAGCCCGAGGAGGACCGATCTGAGGGCCCCATTTGAATTGCCTAGATCACAGAGTAACTACCTCTGGGCTGACTATTCACAAGTCTCCACCTTTGGTGACCGCTTTGGGTGCTTGTCATGATGGACGACCGAACTCCATCATTTTTTAGGTCACCCTGATAATGGCCGCTGAATACTTGAGGATTCTGAGCAAGACTACCTCTGGCTCATAAATACCCCCCCCGCCCACCCTTGCACTCCTTCCCATCCCACCCCCGCAATCGTAGGGAAAATTAGGGAGAATAATCGATACTCTTCATCATCACACAGTCACTGCACAATACCGTGATTACTTATTTTATCCCCTTCTCCTCTCTTCTCTTTCTCTTCTCTTCTTCTCTTCTCTTTCCTTTCTTCTTCCTCTCCTTTCTCTTCTACTTCTCTTCTCCCTTTCCCCTCTTCTTTCTCATTCTTCCTCTTCTCTTCTCTTAAAGAAATGAGCCATAGGTTTTTTCTTCTCTTCCCTCCTCTTTCCTCCCCCCCCTTGTTCCTCTTTTTTTTGTTTATTTTATGTTTTTTTATTATTTCGCGTCCCGACTATTTCGAGCTCGTGGAGTATGCTAGCGAGGCATAAGGAGAGGGAGTGCAGCCCTGTCGGGTGGGTGTTGTCTGATGGGGTCTCGTGGTGGGCGTGACGTTTGGCTGTGTAGGTCTGTTGATTTTTAAGTTATCGATATGTGGTTGCGGGGAGGCGATTATGGGAATTTTGGGTCTAGCGAAGGAGCTTGCATCTTGAGAACAGCTTAGTACCGCGGACTCACATGGGTATGGCAGGTTTTAATCTCATTGCAATAGTTTAAGCTGCCAGTGAAATGACACCATGCGGTGCATCGAGAGATGTAACCATGCAGCAGCTCATATCGTATCTCGTGTGCCAAAGGAACAGGCGGGAAATGGGAACGGGTGGCAAACTACATCGCGCTAGACCATCACTTCACTGAGAGGAGAGTCAATCATACTAGAGGAGATTGTCACTAGTATCCATACACTGCAGTTGACCTATACTTGTGTACAGTGCCTAAGTACGCTGTTTAGTGTGAATGCTCAAGCCGGACACAGCACGAGGATGTATGAACTGTCATAAGTGAAGCTCTTCCACTGAATACTTATTCATCGATACGCGTCGAGTACACATCGTCAGCAGGAGAATTGGGGGGGGGGGGGGGGGGGGGGGGGGTGAGAGAGGGAGAGGGGAGGGGGTGGGGCTGACTGGAGGCGCATCCATCTTCCCTTCACTGTTGCTCAGTTCTCAGTAGTATGAATGTTGATCAAAGCAAACATTAGTACATGAGATAATGGCATATATTTTTCAAGGTAATATTTTTAGATATACCAAATCAGGACCAAGACATCTTTCATCAGCAATGGCCCTTCTCAGCGCATTATTGACACGAACATACATTGGCTCAGAACTGTGACATCACTAAGCTATAATGAATACACAAGATATTAGGCCGCAACATCAAACAGGCAAATACGTGATGGTAGATTTAATATGTAGCATTAGCATTCGTCGGTTAACATAGACACACCATTTCAGTTTGTGGGGGGTCCTAATTCTTCATATCTTCTACCGTCCAGTGGTGTTAATCTTCTTTTTGCTCTCTTCTGTCTTATCACTTGCTCTATTCTTTTCCTTACAGTGATCTCACTCCAGTCGCATGCGGATGCTTTGACCATCATTCATAGGACTTTTACGCCACATCAGGATGTGTGAGCTTATTCTGAAGTAGCACTCACTTGAGTTAAGTTTCCACGTGTACATGTCTAGAGTTGACCAACTAGCAACATGCAAAATATTCACCTGAGTAAGATGCATTTTCATACATCTACATAAGAAAAAAATATGAAAAATATACACTATTGTCAAAATGTATTTTATGGCTGTCACACCAAAGGACTACAAAACTAATACATCTTGTGGTAGCAAAACATAATTGATTGACTGAAGAACTCTGAGAGAAAAACCTAAAATCCACCCTTGCCATTGGCTTCTTAAGGGTCTAAAGTCACAATTTATGTACCGCTGGAGCTTCAACAATAGATAATTATCCACAGAATTAACCAAAAAAAATGATGTCACACCACAGGACATTATTTTCTGCGACAAAGTTTCATAAGTCCATACGGTCTCAGAAAAACAGGAAAAAAATTAAGCATTGCCACTTGCTAAAATAGACACCTTGAAAAACATGCCAGGGTTGTTTAGACAAATGACTGAGCTTTGATTATTTATTTAAAAATGTTTTAATATGGAGAACCAGGCTTGCCTCAGTCACACCATAGGACAAATGTGACATTTGACTCAAAATTAAGTATACTTATTTAAGCTCTGGATTTATTACACATTACTTTTTCACAACAACGACATTAGTTTAATCATTTAAAGCATTGACAATTTTGAAAGCATGAATTTACTTAATTTTAAGAGCCTGCGACAGCAAAATTTACACGTCACGTCATCTACCCACATACATACATACATGCTATATATATGAGGCATTTCGGTACATTTTTGTGTTCGGCATAGGGCAGACTTGGATTCAGCACCCTTGAATACCCCTAAATCAGTTGTATGCCGAAAATTAACATGATTTGCAGGTGTCAACTTTTTGGAAAACTGACCCTGACTAATATGGAATATAATAAAGGGCAAATGACAAGAGAGGGTACAGTATAACTTTCAGCTTTTTCAGATGTCTGATATTTTGATGAACAAAATTATCAATTAGTGTTTAAATTCCACTTTATCTTCATCCGTTTTGGATTATATGCCTAATTTGCATATTCCCAAAAATAAGACCTAATTTGCACATGTTAAAAATAAAATTTCAGACAACTTGTAATACAAAAAGTGTCTTATGGCAAGTAAGATAATAGCAAAGTTTTATGGTGATATGTAAAAGTTTAGAATTTGAGCCTATCTACAATTATTTGCCTACCCTATGATAAAGTAATGGTGGGGTGGCGTCCGCGCCAAATGTCTTATCCTGTGCGTATCGCTCGGTGCGTAATTCCAAGAGCAGTATGATAAAGGGAAGAAAGGAGTCGCACACTGGAGCTGGATGCAAAATCAAAAAATGTATTAAACAAAGCCGAAAAAATTTAAATAAACCCGACAGACAGGGGACAAACGTTTCGGGTCTAGCCCTTCATCAGTGTTCCCAGTTTGAGCCTTGCTGTATGCCGACTTTCCCCCAAAAATGCATACAGGGTTATAGAATTCTGAAAGTCCGGACCTGGCTATTAGGCATTGTTCAACAGAGGCCAGGTTTTTGCTTGGCAGCTATTGTTTTTACCATGGTTTTGTCAATCTTACCATTGTCATGATGGTTAGACTTTCTAACAGAGAGGAGAAATCATTTAAGATATGTGTGCCAAGAGCCAATCATTAGCCAGTTGCTGTGGAGCAAATATCTAAACCATGCTGCCTCATACTGTATTTGTGGTAAGAACCTGTCCTGGCTTAGTACTGGAATCAATTAACCAGACATGGTACACTGCTGATTTATTGTTATTTTTCTGATCACCTGTCTCCTGCCCCTGCACAGTTAATAATCTGTAGTATTGTTGTTTTGCTCAGATAATATGCTTCTACAACCAAATATGTATTATGTTTGCTTCCTCGTAGTCACACAGATAAGCCACTCCTCTGTGACGTCTCTGGATGCCAGAGTCCAGCTGTGAAGTCCTGTGTGACGTGTGGAGATTCCTACTGCAGGACCTGCATCACTCCTCACTATACTGATCCAGATCTACAGAGACACCAGCTGCAGGACATACAGCATCAGGACCTACAGCATCAGGCAGAACAGCAACGTTCCCTATTGTATCCATGGCAACAAAATCAGTTCCAACAGAATCAGGGCCAGCAGAGTCAGCATCTGTGTCAACAGGACCAAGCCCTCTGTAAAGATCACCAGAAAAAGTTGAAGTTCTTCTGCACAACTGACCAAACAGCAATCTACTCACGCTGCTTTCTGTATAAACATAAAGGACACAATGCCACTGAGCTGGTTAGTACTCTAAATATCGTATGAAGTGAGGTTCATTTATGTCTAGAGAATAACTATAGGTAATATAATCTTGAATTTCGGTAACACTTTACTTTACAAATCGCTAATAAGGTGGTAATTTCATGTTAATTTCATAGTTATGTAAAACATATAATAACAAACATATAATAACTGTTTGTTTTTAGTAACAACAGCAAAATAACCATACAGTTTCCAGTGCATTGTGGTGACACCCTGATGACTCGCAGCACGGTGACACTTTGTTCACACACACACACACACACACACACACACACACACACACACACACACACACACACACACACACACACACACACACACACACACACACACACACACACACACACACACACACACAATGCACTGGAAACTGTATGGTTATTTTGCTGTTGTTACTAAAAACAAACAGTTATTATCCTGAAATAACTATGAAATAACTATGAAATTAACACGAAATTACCACCTCATTAGCGATACGTAAAGTAAAGTCTTACCATAATCTCTCCTCCATTTTCTTCTCCACAGGGAGTAAAGGACAATGTCCCCACAAAAGGAGGTCTGTCTTTTGTCTGTAACTACTGAACTATTGAAATATAAATAAAATGTTTTATGGTGTTCAACACCACCCTGATGCTTTAACTTCTGTGTTGTGCCTCAGGTGTCCCTTCGGGCCAACTCCAGTTTTCTCCACAGGGAGTAAAGGACAATATCCCCACAAAAGGAGGTCTGTCTATTGTCCGTAACTATGTTTTCGCTTTACATGTAAATCAATGATCAACTATTGAAAAAGAAATTAAAGTTTTCTGGTTCTCACAATCACCCTGATGTTTGAACATCTGTGTGTGCCTCAGTTGTCCCTCCTCCAGACCAACTCCAGTTTACCAAAGTGTCTCCAGACTCAGTGAAGTTACGATGGCCTCCACCACAGGGCGCTCCTGGTCCACACAGGTACACAGTTACCTGGAAACAAGGTGCAGCGCAGAACAGCACGACAACATCAAACTCTCAGTTGGAGGTGACTGGGCTTCTTCCGGGACAGACGTACCACTTTAGAGTGATTACTCTCAGCCAAGATGACTTCCAGAACACATCTCTGGAGGGATTCATACGCACAGGTAGGCTAATCCTAACCAAAGTAAGAAGAAAAGAAAAAACTTGTCACATATGTAACCACTCGGAGGTCAAAAATCAAAGCACATACAGCAGTAGTGAAACAATTACAACCTAGCAGGCTACAGTGTAACCACATTAGATTTTACTCTTTCTATTTCTACTATTTCATCTGGGCACGTGATCTGTTGCAATAATAATAATAATAATAATAATAATAATAATAATAATAATTAAAGCCGCAAGCGGCGATGACGGGCCCTCGCACACATGCATTGCAGGGACGGGGCATGCCACCTAGAATGTTGCTATGCACCAACCCCCCCCCCCCCAGGAAAAATGGAGTCTGTACGACGTTCGGTTCACGAGATATTGACGAAAAAGTAATTAGCTTGAATTGGCATTCAAAATTAGCATTAGCATTGTCATGATTAGCATGTTGCTATGACCCCCTAAAACAAAAATGGAGTCTGTACGACGTTCAGTTCCCAAGATATTGAAGAATTACACTTTTCTTGCAGTTCCTTTGCCTACCACATGGTGGCGCTATACCTTATCTACATTTCAGGCTTATAGAAGAGTTAGTATTCATTATGTGCATACATGTGTGCATTTGTACTGTTTTAAAACACTCTAAAGTGAAATGGTGGCCAACTTCCTGTTTTAAAATGCCAAAAAAGTGAAAAAATCTCACTTCCTGTTGGGCGTGGCCATATCGTTGTATGGACTTTATTGTGCGCCTTAGTGAGATACACAACTTAAAATAACTCCCGAGTCTGTAGGCCAAAGCAGATGTTGGCCCCGCCCCTAAACGTGTTTGGGGCGTGGCCTCTATTTCAGGCATATACAAAAGTAAGTATTCATTATATGCATACATGTGTGCGTTTGCACTGCTACAAAACACTCCAAACTGAAATGGTGGCCAACTTCCTGTTTTAAAATGCCAAAAAAGTCCAAATATCTCACTTCCTGTTGGGCGTGGCCATATTGTTGTATGGACTTTATTACTCGCCTTATTGAGATACACAACTTAAAAAAACTCCCGAGTCTGTAGCTCGAAGTAGATGTTAGCCCCGCCCCTAACCGTATATGGGGGCGTGGCCTCCATTTCAGGCATATACAAAAGTTAATAGTCATTATATGCATACATGTGTGAGTTTGCACCGTTTGAAAACACTCCAAACTGAAATGGTGGCCAACTTCCTGTTTTAAAATTAGATGCCTAAATTCATTAAGCCGCCATCTTGTCAAATTACGAGATATCAAAAATTCCTTCGCAATTTGTCATCGTCAATGCCTTGAGCTCATGTACAACGAATATAAAGTGAGTGCGATGTACGGTTTAGGAGGAGTGTTTCAAATCCCATTACATGTAAATTTGAAAAAAGTCCAATTATCTCACTTCCTGTTGGGCGTGGCTAATGGGTTGGCATTGCAAATTGGTTTGGTTTAGTGAGATACACATGCATATTTTTTTTCGTGGCCCAACGACAAACTATATGTCAGCCAGGAACTTCAACGCGATAGGGGGCGCTATTCTGTGCCCGGGGCCAATCCGGATCCGAGCTTCTGGTTCTGAGTAGCGGGAACCATTTCCGATCACCGTGCAAAAGGGCGAGTGACCAAGTGCTTCCCAGACAAAATGAGCAGCCCGAACGTGGAGCACAAAGAAAAATAATAATAATAATTAAAGCCGCAAGCGGCGATGACGGGCCCTCGCACGTACATTGCAGGGGCGGGGCATGCCACCTAGCACATTGCTAAGCCCCCCCCCCAAATAAAATGGAGTCTGTACGACGTTCGGTTCATGAGATATTGAAGAAAAACTAATTAGCTTGAATTAGCATTCAAAATTAGCATTTGCATTTTCATGATTAGCGTGTTGCTCTGACCCCCTAAAATAAAAATGGAGTCTGTACGATGTTCAGTTCCCAAGATATTGAAGAATTACACTTTTCCTGCAGTTCCTTTGCCTACCACATGGTGGCGCTATACCTTATCTACATTTCAGGCTTATAGATGTGTTAGTACTCATTATGAGCATACATGTGTGCGTTTGCACTGTTTTAAAACACTCCAAACTGAAATGGTGGCCAACTTCCTGTTTTAAAATGCCAAAAAAGTAAAAATATCTCACTTCCTGTTGGGCGTGGCCATATCATTGTATGGACTTTATTGTGCGCCTTAGTGAGATACACAACTTAAAAAAACTCCCGAGTCTGTAGCTCAAAGTAGATGTTGGCCCCGCCCCTAAACGTATTTGGGGGCGTGGCCTCCATTTCAGGCATATACAAAAGTTATTAATCATTATATGCATACATGTGTGCGTTTGCACCATTTGAAAACACTCCAAATTGAAATGGAGGCCAACTTCCTGTTTTAAAATGCCAAAAATGTCAAAATATCTCACTTCCTGTTGGGCGTGGCCATATCGTTGTATGGACTTTATTGCTCGCCTTATTGAGATACACAACTTAAAAAAACTCCCGAGTCTGTAGCTCAAAGTAGATGTTAGCCCCGCCCCTAACCGTATATGGGGGCGTGGCCTCCATTTCAGGCATATACAAAAGTTAATAGTCATTATATGCATACATGTGTGAGTTTGCACCATTTGAAAACACTCCAAACTGAAATGGTGGCCAACTTCCTGTTTTAAAATTAGATGCCTAAATTCATTAAGCCGCCATCTTGTCAAATTACGAGATATCAAAAATTCCTTCGCAATTTGTCATCGTCAATGCCTTGAGCTCAAGTACAACAAATATAAAGTGAGTGCGATGTACGGTTTAGGAGGATTGTTTCAAATCCCATTACATGTAAATTTGAAAAAAGTCCAATTATCTCACTTCCTGTTGGGCGTGGCTAATGGGTTGGCATTGCAAATTTGTTTGGTTTAGTGAGATATATATGCATATTTTTTTTCGTGGCCCAACGACAAACTATATGTCAGCCAGGAACTTCAACGCGATATGGGGCGATAGGGGGCGCTATTCTGTGCCCGGGACCAATCCGGATCCGAACTTCCGGTTCTGAGTAGCGGTGGCCATGTCCGATCACCATGCAAAAGGCCGAGCCACCAAGTGCTTCCCAGACAAAATGGGCAGCCCGAACGTGGATGAAAAAGAAAAATAATAATAATAATAATTAAAGCCGCAAGCGGCGATGACGGGCCCTCGCACCTACGGTCAAGGCGGGGCATATTGCCCTATCACATCCTGCCCAAAACAAAAATGGAGTCTCTACGACGTTCGGTTCACGAGATAAAGATATTCAAGAACTCCACTTTTACTGCAGTTAATTTGCCTACCACATGGTGGCGCTATATCAGGTTGCCATAGTAGGCATTTAGAAAAAGGATTATATTCATTATATGCATGAACACGTGCAATTGCACTGTTTTAAAAACACTGCAAACTAAAATTGTGGCCAACTTCCTGTTTCAATATGAGGTCCAATTATCTCACTTCCTGTTGGGTGTGGCCATGTCACTGCATGACATTTAATGTTCGTTATAGTCAGATACACATCCATAAAAATTTTGAAGTCCGTAGCTTGAACTTTATGCCGAACCCGCCCCATAGGCCCATAACTTAAGGGGGCGCTACAGAGCCCATGTACCGAGTTAGGGGCGGAGCTTGTTTGGAGAGGTACGTGCTGCCCTACCAAACACCTGTGCGAAGTAACTTTGAAAGATATGCATGGCAACCCCCTCAGAAAGGGCACATTTTCTGTGATTTTTTCATCAGAATTCATCAAGCCGCCATCTTGTTTTCTTACAACATATTGAAAATTCCTTCACAAAATATCATCTCCGATGTCTTAAGATCATTTGCAAATTGGAACAAAACCAAACAAGTGTACGGTTCAGGAGGAGTACTTCAAAGTACATGGTATGGCAATTTTGGCATATGTGAAAAGTTCAACTTCAAGTCCAATTACCTCACTTCCTGTTGGGTGTGGCCATGGCGTCCTGTAGACTTTTTTGCTTGTCTGAGTATGATACATACCCAAAATAAATTTGGAGTCCGTAGCTTCAACTTTATGCCGATCCGGGCCCATAGGCCCAGGACTTAGGGGGGCGCTACAGAGCCCATGTGCTGAGTTAGGGGTGGGGCTTGATTGGAGTGGTACGTGCTGTCTTACCAAACACCTGTGCGAAGCACTGTTGAAAGATATGCATGGCAACCCCCTCAGAAAGGGCACAGTAAAGCACATTTTCCGTGATTTTTTCATCAGACTTCAGCAAGCCGCCATCTTGTTTTCTTACAACCTATTAAAAAATCCTTCGCAATATATCATCTGCGATGTCTTAAGATCATTTACAAATTGAAACGAAACCGAACCACTGTACCGTTCAGGAGGAGTACATCAAAGTTCATGGTATGACAATTTAGTTGTATGTCAAAAGTTGACAAAAGTTCAACTTTAAGCCCAATTACCTCACTTCCTGTTGGGTGTGGCCATGGCATCTCAAAGACTTTTTTGCTTGTCTTAGTGAGCTTTACAAGCAATACAATTTTGAAGTCCGTAGCTTCAAATTTTTGCCCGTCCCGCCCCATAGGCCCACGACTTAAGGGGGCGCTACTGAGCCCGTTGGCGGATTTGGGGTCTGAGCTTTATTTGAGTCCGTCTGGCACTCATATCCAACACCTGTGCCAAGTTTCGTTAAAATTTGAGCATGGCAACCACCTCGAAAATGGCCCGACAGGCGCGGAGAAGACAAATAATAATAAAAATAATAATAAAAAACATTGCAAGAACAATAGGGCCTCGCACCCTCCGGTGCTCGGGCCCTAATAATAATCCGAGCAAGAACAATAGGGCCTCGCGCCTTCGGTGCTCGGGCCCTAATTAAAGCCGCAAGCGGCGATGACGGGCCCTCGCACGTACATTGTGCAGGGGCGTGGCATGCCACCTAGCATGTTGCTATGCCCCCCCCCTGTACGACGTCTGTACGACGTTCGGTTCACAAGATATTGAAGAAAAAGTAATTAGCATGAATTAGCATTCAAAATTAGCATTAGCATTGTCAAGATTAGCGTGTTGCTATGACCCCCTAAAACAAAAATGGAGTCTGTACGACGTTCAGTTCCCAAGATATTGAAGAATGACACTTTTCCTGCAGTTCCTTTGCCTACCACATGGTGGCGCTATACCTTATGTACATTTCAGGCTTATAGAAGAGTTAGTGTTCATTATGTGCATACATGTGTGCGTTTGCACTGTTTTAAAGCACTCCAAACTGAAATGGTGTAAAATGCCAAAAAAGTCAAAATATCTCACTTCCTGTTGGGCGTGGCCATATTGTTGTATGGACTTTATTGCTCGCCTTATTGAGATACACAACTTAAAAAAACTCCCGAGTCTGTAGCTCAAAGTAGATGTTAGCCCCGCCCCTAACCGTATATGGGGGCGTGGCCTCCATTTCAGGCATATACAAAAGTTAATAGTCATTATATGCATACATGTGTGAGTTTGCACCGTTTGAAAACAGTCCAAACTGAAATGGTGGCCAACTTCCTGTTTTAAAATTAGATGCCTAAATTCATTAAGCCGCCATCTTGTCAAATTACGAGATATCAAAAATTCCTTCACAATTTGTCATCGTCAATGCCTTGAGCTCATGTACAACGAATATAAAGTGAGTGCGATGTACGGTTTAGGAGGAGTGTTTCAAATCCCATTACATGTAAATTTGGAAAAAGTCCAATTATCTCACTTCCTGTTGGGCGTGGCTAATGGGTTGGCATTGCAAATTGGTTTGGTTTAGTGAGATACACATGCATATTTTTTTTCGTGGCCCAACGACAAACTATATATCAGCCAGAAACTTCAACGCGATAGGGGGCGCTATTCTGTGCCCGGGGCCAATCCGGATCCGAGCTTCTGGTTCTGATGCTGTGTTCCATTATTCACCCTCTGTACTGTGTACCTTGTTTGAGTGCAGTGAAGTACCCTTTCCACCCTCCGCAATTCACGAGGCGAGTACATTCCGATTCCCGTTCTGTCTGATACACTTAACGGAAATGACGGTTGGTCGCGTGACATCCGAGTTTACCAACCGCCAATATGCAATTCAACACGGAAGGCACTGTTCCTTATGCTAACACTTTTTAAAGTTACCCCTGCCTCTAATACACATGGCGATTGTCTTTGGAATCAAAACTATGCTGTTATCACGGAGATTCAACCGTTTGACAGATCTGGCACTCAACTACGTCACAAACATGGCGGCCGTTGAGTGCGAAAAGTGTACAGTAACACCACACTTCGAAAAATGGCCGTTTTGGGGGCGTTATCCGGGTAATTTACAGTACACTTTACCGTCGCGATTAGAAATGGAACACCCTGCGTACCCAAACACAGTGCGGAAAGGGCGGTAAGTACGGGTAATGGAACACAGCATGAGTAGCGGGAACCATTTCCGATCACCGTGCAAAAGGGCGAGTGACCAAGTGCTTCCCAGACAAAATGAGCAGCCCGAACGTGGAGGACAAAGAAAAATAATAATAATAATAATAATCCGAGCAAGAACAATAGGGCCTCGCGCCTTCGGTGCTCGGGCCCTAATTAAAGCCGCAAGCGGCGATGACGGGCCCTCGCACGTACATTGCAGGGGCGGGGCATGCCACCTACCATGTTACTATGCCCCCCCACCCCTAAAAAATTGAGTCTGTATGACGTTCGGTTCACGAGATATTGAAGAAAAACTAATTAGCATGAATTAGCATTCAAAATTAGCATTAGCATTGTCAAGATTAACGTGTTGCTTTGACACCCTAAAACAAAAATGGAGTCTGTACGACGTTCAGTTCCCAAGATATTGAAGAATGACACTTTTCCTGCAGTTCCTTTGCCTACCACATGGTGGCGCTATACCTTATGTACATTTCAGGCTTATAGAAGAGTTAGTGTTCATTATGTGCATACATGTGTGCTTTGCACTGTTTTAAAACACTCCAAACTGAAATGGTGTAAAATGTAAAAATATCTCACTTCCTGTTGGGCGTGGCCATATCGTTGTATGGACTTTATTGTTCGCCTTAGTGAGATACACAACTTAAAAAAACTCCCGAGTCTGTAGCTCAAAGTAGATGTTGGCCCCGCCCCTAAAAGTGTTTTGGGGCGTGGCCTCAATTTCAGGCATATACAAAAGTTAGTATTCATTAAACTTCAACGCGATAGGGCACTTCAGCCAGGCACTTCAACGCGATATGGGGCGATAGGGGGCGCTATTCTGTGCCCGGGACCAATCCGGATCCGAAATTCCGGTTCTGAGTAGCGGTTACCATATCCGATCACCGTGCAAAAGGCCGAGCCACCAAGTGCTTCCCAGACCAAATGAGCAGCCCAAACGTCCATGAAAAAGAAAAAAAATAATAATAATAATAATAATCCGAGCAAGAACAATAGGGCCTCGCGCCTTCGGTAATCCGAGCAAGAACAATAGGGCCTCGCGCCTTCAGTGCTCGGGCCCTAATAGGGCCTCGCGCCTTCGGTGCTCGGGCCCTAATAATAATAATAATTATTATTATTATTACTATTATTATATATATACAGTACAGGCCAAAAGTATGGACTCACCTTCTCATTCATGCATTCTCTCTATTTTCGTGGATTTTCATTGTGTATTTTCATGTAGGGCATCAAAACTGTCTACACAGTCTCACCCCAAGTAGTCAATATCTGAGTACCTTTGACCAGACTGCAATTTTTGACGTCTTGGGTATTCCTTCCACGTCACATTTTGACTATGTCCTCAAAGGCGCCCCCTTGTGGCAGCATAACGTCATTGAGGTTAGGTTTAGGAATAGGTTTAGGGTTAGGCCACATAGTCAAAATGTGACGTGGAAGGAATACCCAAGACGTCAAAAATTGCAGTCTGGTACAAGGTAGTCAGAAATTGACTACTTGGGGTGAGACTGCGTTGAAACTGTGCTTGAACACATGTAGAATTATGTGCTTACCAAAAAATATAATTCTAAAGCCGGGCATACACGGCATACATGTGCGATATTTTCACTCGTGGGTCTTAAGCTTCTGCTCACACTGCACGATGGAATTGCATTGTTTCAAAGTTCACAACACACGACTCACATCCTCACACTACACGAGCCGACAGTCGGATGCGAGCGAAATGCTTCCACCGTACGACGCGACAGGCATGTTTCCCCGGTCTGCAGAGGAGGGAACATGCACACCTGAGGTGGAGATGAGGTCGCACTCAACAGCGAATCGCATGGCCCTATTAACTTGTGCATGTGAAGTGTCAAATCGGGACGTGGCGCTGCTTTAACAGTGCGATTTATGCACAAGCCATGACCAGAATTTCAAACCGTTTTGATTTTCTTGCGACCCTGCGATTGCACGATCGTGAGGCGAAATCGCTTGTCGTTACCCCATGTACACTGCACGATGTGAGACTCACAATTGACCTGCGATTGAGCAAGAAATCGGCCCGACTCTTAAAAAGTCGTGCGAGTGCCAAATCGGGGCAAAAGTCGCTCAGTGTAAGCCCAGCTTAACTGTTGTCCAACAGCAATGTCAGCTGTCTATCCACCTGACGTCAACACGGCACAACTGATGGCCCCACACATTTCAATAAGCTTATTTTTGTCTATTTTCAAAAAAAAATGCCCAGTCATGTCAATCCTAATTGAACATTAAAGTCCTCCAATAACTAGAATTTTGAGACCTAAAACCTAGTTTTAAACACTTGCCAGTACAAGCATTTTACAGACATTTTCTTGATCTGATATTGAGTCACAGCCAGTTACTTGGAGAGGTCAAACCTGTGTTGGAGGGAATCTGTGGCAGGCAGGGCTGGACTGGGAGATTTTTTCTGGCCGGGCATTTTCCAAGGCCAGGCCATGCCACCACGAAGCAAAAACCAATAAAGCTTATGATAAATAACTACACGCGCCGTTTTGGTGCAACAACTTCAGCCTATGCCATCTTCCCAGTTCCCTGATTAGGTAGGCCTACTTAGGGGCCTACATACACCAAATAGCTACTTAGTAGGCCTACCCCTCTGTACAATACACAGTATATTGCATAATGCAAGAATCATGAAATTAGGATAGGATGGAGATTAAACATTTGCTTAAAAATAAACTTTTAAACAGCCTAGTAAGTTGGAATCCCCTAATGGACTGAATCCATATCACTTAAAACTAATAAGTCTTGTGTCAGAGTCTCCTCTACTGGTTGTGTCAGTGTAACATCTAGACATGGTGAAATGGCATTAGTCATTATGTTGTTAAATTCTGGAAACAGCTTTCTGTCCAAATTAGAACAGTAGGCTATCAAGTACAAAGCCTGTGGTCATAGTCACCTTCTCATTATCATACATTCTACTTTATTCTTTTTCTTTTCTCTCTAGTAGGCCTACATTGAATCACAGTAAGGGCCTATATGAAAATAGTACTAGTAGAGTAGAGTGGAGTAACTTAATTACAGTTTTTCTCGATTGCTTACACACAATTTCTGGTACTTCACACACAATTCTCTGAGCATCTCACCCATTTCCCAACTTCCCTAACCAATGTCACTGAACACCAAACACAATTCCTTCTTTACACTCACATTTCAGTTTACACACTCTTTTCAAACCACTACACACAATTCTCTGGATTACACACAATTTTCATGAAGAAAAACCCTGGTTGTCGCATTGAACACACTGCCATTCAAAATACTAAAATCTAAGGCTGTAACGATACACCCAACCCACGATTCGGTTTGTATCACGATATATGACCCACGGTTCGATACGCCCCACGATTTTATAAAAAAAAAATTAAAGGGAAAAAAAAAAAGAAAATAAATTATAGGCCTATATAGGCTATATATATGCTTTCTTTTTGCATTTAGGCCTACCTGCCTACATTAATTTTGTAGGTGTACTAAATGATGTTGCAGATATAGGCTACCACTGCAACCTGTTCCCCAGGTGTCGACATCATAGCACAACACAGAGAAATAAGGGACTTAAGTTCACCAAGGAAAAGTAGGCTTCTTATTAATAGCCTCTTAGATCATATCATGCTGAGAAATGCTGACCGTGTGTGAGAGAGACAGAAATGGAGAGAGAAGGGTCAGGGTTCCAGTAGGTAGCCTATAACAACTGTCTCACATTATCAAACATTATCCAATTAATATCCAAACATTAACTGAAAACAACACTGGTCATATTTCGTTAGGAAACATGTTGTATAAAGTTACTTACAAAAATGCAGCACTTAATTTTGATGTTATTTTTGTAACTTTTTGATCATGCAGCAGCGCGCGCACGCTTATACAAACAAATCTCTAAATGAACCTCAGTTAGCCTATGTTCTCACGATGCAACACGCACCTTGTCCTTTGTTTGGTTTTGTGATTTGACATTTTGTCAAGAGCGGGAATGGATGCAGGCTGAAATGGAGCATGTTTTCGCTAGGCAGGCGGTCAATGCTTGGAAGAAATAACACTGCCTATTAATATCCACATCGACCGCAATGTTCGCCCGACTTCAGACACTTGCTCTCTCGCTCTCTTTCTCTCTCTCAATGTCTATCTCCACTCAACAGCATCGGCGCATGCATGAATCTAAACACCTTCACACGTTTGATAAAGCCTTCTTGGTCTGTTGTTCATTTCTGTGCTTTAGGCCTACCTTCCGACGTTTCCAAGTTTTTCGTCGAGGTTGCTCAGGCAATTGACAAATGCACGTGCTGGTTGGACGGAACATTTTATAAGAGAGGGGTGAATGGAAGTGTTACTCGCACATGTGCGCCCCTTTTCTACTTGTCTTTTTAAAGCACATATGCAAACATTTGCCTGTATCCTGCTATTTTCTAGACTGAGGGGGTAACAACAGAGATTTTGTTAGGGAAGAACTTTGGTAACAACTTTTAAAGGGCGCATCGCGATTCTGCGAGGAAGGTTCGCGATAGGGGTTCGTGGGTCTGCGTACCGCGATCCCTCGGTTCGATGCAATATCGTTACAGCCTTACTATGTTTACTTCCTCATCACATGGGCAGACTCTCTTCATACCGGTTTACAATCTGAAATCATCACCCCATAAGGACACACATTGCATGTGATATTGATGTAAGCATGCGTGAATGCAGTGAGAAAACACATTTGTTTAGTTTTTGAACTCCAAAATATGTTATACAAGAGATAACTTGTGGTTACCCAATATTTTACAATAAATTAGTGCAATTTTTTAAATGTCAGAAAAATATGTAAAATATACACACATCTGTGAACTTCAAGTCTAAAAACAATATTTCAGTACTTTACTACAGAAAAATACCCTCTTTAGTAAGTAGAACACTGAAGAAAATAAGTTTCTACTGTGTGTGAAGTTGAGTATAGAGTTTTACCTTGTGCATATTAGTGTTCAAAGGTTCACATAAGAGTGTATTAAAATGACTGCTTGTGTGTGTCATTTGAGAACAAAATGACCTTTTTAGAAGAGAGTACATTGTTTTGAGACAATACGTGCATTTTTCAGAGGTAGTGAGGAGTTTTGCCCGTTGTGTGTGAGGTTTGGAGATTTGTGTGTAGAGTTTTGAGAATTCGAGAACTGATTCCGAAAATTGTGTGTAAGCAATCGAGAAAAACTGTAGAACAATTCACCGCAGGTGAGCCAAGAGAATTGATGAGAAGTTGCCAACACATGAACACACAAGAAGGTTATGAGGAGGCAAGAAAGCTCTTGACTTATCACTATGGCAACAAACAGAGAATAGCCGCAGCATACATCGACAAGGCTGTCAAATGGCAAAAACAGCTTCTCTATCTTTCTCACTGGGTGCAACTATGTGATTAACAACTTGGAGTACCTAGAAGAAATGAATAGCCCAAGCAGCCTTTGGATCATCGTCCACAAGTTGCCCTTCAGGCTTCGGGAAAGATGGATAGTCGTAGCTTTTGATCTACAAGAGAAAGAAAAAAGAAGAGCAGACTTTGCTGACAAAATTAGTAGTCTGCCGAATAAAGAAAGAATCGATTTCCTTAAAGGAAAAGGTCTTTGCTTTGCGTGCCTAACTCAAGGACACATGGGAAAGGATTGCAAAAAGAAAGCAACGTGTGACGTTTGCACTAAGAAACACCCTACTCTGCTCCACATGAAAAGAGAAGAAGATGGCAACCAAGCAACTGCCAAGCCTGAGAAGACAAGTGAAGGCTCCACCAGTGAACGTTCAAGTCCACAAGAGCAAGTGTCAACTAAGAGCGAACTGTCAGCAGTCACCGGGGCCGGAGGCAACGACTGTATCCTTTCCATTGAGCAACAATACCATCGAAACGTACGCGTTCAGCAACGTTTTGCTCCGGAAGATTGATGACGCGACTTGGTGTCAATGGCAAGAGGACTCAAGTGCTACTCCGTACCATGGGCCAGGAAAAGCCTGTGTCCTGATCGTCCTCTCAGATCTAGAGGTGTGCGGTCTGACAGAGAGCAAGTACATCAGCCTGCCTGATGTTAACACCCACACGGACATAAGGAGAATGTTCCAGTTGAGCAAAGATGGCCGTATCTGCAGAAAGAAGTGCGGCTACCATAGATCGACGCAGATGTGGAGATACTCATTGGAATGAATGCTCACTCTGCAATGGAGCCGTGGAAGATAATCCATAGTCAAGATGACGGCCCATTTGCCATAAAAACGATCCTTGGCTGGGTAGTTGCATGCCCTCTGAAGAAAGACAGTGACCACAAACCAAGTCACGTCAGTCATTGTGCTTCGGTCAACAGTGTGTCAGTCAGCAGTGTGGACAGTATGCTGTACAATCACGACTTTCCGGAGCAAGCCTAAGAAGAGAAGTCAGAAATGTCACGAGAAGATGTCCAATTCATGCAGTGTGTAACTAAGACAACCAAGAAAATTGATGGAGGTCTAGGTTAAGGAGATCGCTGGCTGTTAGGAAAAAAATGACGAGATAAAAAAAATGGTTGGAAAGCGCTATTTTTTCACTTGCAACAGCGGCCGCTTACAGTTCAATAACTTTTGAATGAAAGAACATAAAAACGTGCCGTAAAAAACTGTAAAAAGCTAAGATTCGCAGCTTTCGAACAAGCGAAGGAGAAGGAGATCGCTGGTTATATATATATTTAGGCCTATATATCGTTTAGATTAGGACTCCAGCTAAGATTCACCATGGCGTGAAAGCACAGTGTTGTCGCGGCTACTTGCAGCAGCTGATCATACGGCCCAGTTCTAGTCCCTGTATGGAAATGCGTGCGAGACAGCACCATCGAGCCCCCGTCAAGTTTCATGAATATTTATGAAGCCTAGTTGTGTTAGAACAGTTCTGCAGAACCTAGTAGAAAAGCCCCAGCTGTCGACAGACTGGGTAGCGTAGGCTACATTAAAAAATCATGTCGGGCACGCTTGACATAGGATTGGTACCAGAAGTGAAGTTGCACCGTACAGCAGAACAATTTTAATCAGACATGAGTACATTTATCAGTATCAAAACCGTTTATTATACTTGCCAAGCCATGCCGAGAGGACAACTTGTAGCATGCAATTAATCATGAATGCTGTATAGACTTAAATGCCTTTAACCCGCCATTGCTTAAGTCACGATGAGCGCTGCCTTGTGGCAGGCAGGGAAACTCATGATTTACAGACCCGTTACTGGGTAACTGCAGGTTTAATTCAGGGTTTCTAGGAACCGAAAATGGAACCGTTCTGGTACCGGAACCGAAACGAAGGAANCGGAAATGGAACCAGAACCGAAAAATTGTCAATCATTACCAAGGCCTAGTCATCACCAGAGGAAGTTACCACAGTTCTCGAGCACTTCTACGTAGATGACTGTCTTGTCTCTACATCTGACGAGAAGAAGGCTACTTCCTTGACCAAAGACCTCATTGCACTCCGTGCGAGTGGAGGATTCCATTTGACTAAATGGTCTAGCAACAGCCATGAAGTATTGTCATCACTTCCCGAACATGAGCGCGCGAAGGAGATCAAGAATCTGGATCTGGATGAGCTACCCATGGAGAGAGCGCTTGGAGTGGACTGGTGCATCGAGTCAGATTCCTTCAAGTTCCGCATCCTTGTGAAGAACATGCCCGTCACCAAAAGGGGTATCCTATCAGTCGTAAGATCAATCTACGACCCCCTTGGCTTCCTGTCGCCGTTCATTCCTCTGGCCAAGACCATTGTGCAGAATCGCTGTCGATTGAAACTTACCTGGGATGATGAAATTCCTGAAGACATAGCGATCAGTTGGTCTGCCTGGCTGTCTGACTTGAGCCGGTTTGCCAGCTTCTCTGTCAAGAGGTGCATCAAACCATTTCTCTGATGCTAGCGAGAAGGGCTACGGCGTCGTCAGCTACATTCGCATCAAGAACAGCCACGGTCAAGTCCATTGCTCGTTCCTCCTAGGAAAATCAAGAGTGACGCCGCTCAAGCCAGTCACTGTGCCACGTCTCGAGCTGACTGCGGCTACCATTGCGGTGAATTTTATTTGTTTTACCTTTATTTTACCAGGGAATAAAATTCTCTTTTACAAGTGAGCCCTGGCCAAGGCGGCAGCACACATAACAGTTACATTTACAGACAGGACACAGACAAAACAGAACAAATCAATATGGATAAAGAGATAAAATTACACAATAAAAAAGCATAAAATAATAAACATAAAACAACATTAGAAGGAGATTAAAATATTAAAAGCAAGTGCAGACAGATTTAAAAGTGTCATTAAGATAGGTTTTAAACTCAGCTACAGACATAAAAACAGCAAGCTTAAGAGATTTCTGCAATTCATTCCAGTGAGTTGGGGCACAATGAATAAAAGCATTTTTACCAAATTCAGTTTTTATCATGGGGACATTTAAAACAATGTAGCTACTTGAGCATAGGTTGTATCCTTGACTGCTAAAAGATAAAAGGCTCTGTATATACAAGGGGAGCTGGCCAACTAAGGCCTTGTATACGAATAAAAGCCAATGTTTATGACGTCTAAAATCTAGTGATGGCCAGCCTACTAGGTCATACAACACACAATGGTGCGTAGAAAATGGACAAGCTCATGAAGCGAGAACTTTGGATGGACCTCAAGGAGTCTGTGCTATGGACAGATAGCACCACTGTCCTCCGATACATAGACAATGACGGCGCTCGCTTTAAAACCTTTGTAGCGAACAGAGTGTCGACAATCAGAGAGAACATAAGGCCAGCACAGTGGAGATATGTCAGCACGTCCTCTAATCCAGCTGACCACGCATCACGAGGAATGAAGGCAGAGCAGTTAATGAAGTGTTGGATTGAAGGACCTGACTTCCTTGCCAAGGACGAGTTCTCAAGAGAGATTAGTGAAGATGACGCTGAGATCACCGTGAACATCATCAATGCTGTGAATTCAAGCTGATTCATTATCACTCACACTGGCACAATCTGAGGAAGGCCGTCGCCTGGATGTTGAAGCTGAAGGAGTTGCTTATAAGTCTGAGTGAACAAAGAAAGATCTTTGAGTCTCAAACCCAGTCTCAAGACAGTCAGGATCTGAAACCCAAGATCGTTGAAGACCACATGCAGAAGTGGAAATCTGGTCTAAAAGGAAACCATCTTACTGTCGAGGACTTCAGGAGAGCAGAAACTGCTACCATCCAGTTCAGCCAAAGGAAAACCTTCCCTGAGGAGCTTTATGCGTTGCAGAAAGGTGACAAGATCAAGAAAAGCAGTTTCATCTTCAGATTGGATCCTTTCCTCCAAGATGCTGTCCTCCGGGTTGGTGGAAGACTGCACCAGGCAGCCTTGCCGGAACACTCAAGGCATACGGCCATTCTAGTCAAGAACCACCATGTCACAAGAAAATGACTCTTAAGTTTATTGAGTTTAGTGTAATTGTCATCCCTATGATGAGCAATTAGGGGTCGGAAATATTGGTGCCATTTTCTATGTAACATTTATGCTCATATTTAGTTATTATTTTTGTATATATTTAGTACTTGTATATTATAGATTTTTTTATGACTGCATTATAACTACAGTATTGCATTGCTATTTGTAATTTCCTCTTAGTTTCCACTTGGAGGTGATGACATGCTAACTCACCAGACATAAAACCCCATTGAAAATGAATTGGTGTACATACAGTATATCACGAAAGTGAATACACCCCTCACAGTTTTGCAGATTTTTGAGTATATCTTTTCATAGGAAAGCATTACAGAAATGTAACTTTGACACATTGATTAGTGACCTTTTAACAACATATTTAACCGCTTAAATTTCTTGTTCACTCAGAAAAAAACCTAAATACAGCCATTAATGTTTGAACATGTACTCACAAAAGTGAGTACACCCCAGATTAAAATCCGGTAGAGAAGGGGCTATGTTGGCTCGAATCGTCTCGAAATGAAACGAAATGAAAAGGGATGACAAGGGAGGTCATCAGTGTGCGTTTCAACCTTTCTTTGCATTGAACTTTTACATTTTGAGTCTGTATCTGGCTTAAATAGATTGGTGTGAGATTTGAATACAATCCTATGGAGAATATCATGATCTGCTTCAGTAGTCACAGTGCATGTTGACATGCATGTTTCTTTTAGGTGTATTTCAGATTTAGCCTGGTGAACCAGCGCCACCCGCTGGACGGCATCCACATTTAGTCTGGTTTATCAGGCTATTTCAGATTGCCAATGTTGACAGCATTCATGCATCCCCAAACCATGTCAGTCCCACTACCATGCTTGGCTATTGAGAGGATACACTTTTTTTTGTAAAACTCACTTGTTTACCACCACACATGCTTGACACCATCTAAAGCAAATTTGTTTATCTTGGTCTCTTCAGATCACACGACATGGTTCCAGTGATCCATATCCTTGGTCTGTTCATCTCTCTTGAGACCAAGATAAACAAATTTGCTATAGATGGTGTCAAGCGGTTAAATATGTTGTTAAAAGGTCACTAATCATTGTGTCAAAGTGAAATTTCTGTAATGCTTTCCTATGAAAAGATATACTCAAAAATCTGCAAAACTGTGAGGGGTGTATTCACTTTCGTGATATACTGTATAACAAATGTCACTGAACACTAAGCACAATTTCTTCTTTACACCGCATTCCACATTATTACGCAAATTACATTTTTCGCTGTTTCCCCAAATAATCAATACAAATGATGGTCATCATAATTTTCAAGTCATTAGCCATTAGAGTACAATTTAAAAGTTTTTGAATGAACCTTCCAATGATAACAGTATTTTTAAAAATAATAAAAAACTTAAAATGCTCTGTTCCACATTATTACGCAAAATAGTTTTGTAGTGTTGTAATCCAAATTTCTTTCTTTTTTCCCCGTTTACATCAAAACAGTTGGAAATTGGTACCTTCTAAATTACATTTCAATGTTCAATACTTGTTGATAAGCTCTTTGTCTTAGTATCTGGAATGCTGCGCTTTTAACCCTCTACTGCAGTGGTTCCCAACCTTTTTCTTAAGGGACCCATGTTTTTACCATTGTAAGCCTTGGTGACCCAACCACGCGATTGCCCGCACAAGACGAAGTCACAAGATGCCCTCTGTTTCCTGGGAAAACTAATTTTAGCTATTTTATTCCTCAATTCGTCTTTGGTCAAATATAGAATAAATGTTTAATGTAGCAATTACAATTTGCTGCTTCTATGCATTTATTAGTTAAATGCTTTGTCATTTATTCAATACGGGCTATATATATTTTCAATGAAACCCCTTAAAATCAAGAGGGCTCCGCGACCCCCTGTGGATCTTTGGTGACCCATAAGTTGGGTCCCGACCCATAGGTTGGGAACCACTGCTCTACTGCATGAATTATTCATCATCAGCTTTATTCCAGACTCAAGGTCCATTATCAACAAATACAACACAATACAGAACATTAAAAAAAAACATACAAAACACACTTATAAAAGACACTTGTACCAGTGTTTCCACATGTATGACTGGTATCGCACTGCACTAAGCGCCGGATTTGACAGCAGCATAATAATTTGATTACATGAGCCATCCAGTCTACAAATAAATTTATACATCAAGTTCCTCAACAATGCATGAAATGTGTTGACCCCTAGACCACAAAACAATTCACTAGCACTGCTCCACCTGGGCTTCTTAAGCAGTATGCGCAGACCATCATTATATGCAACCTGGAGTTTCTGTAAGCTACCCTTTTTATACTTAGTCCACAAGGGGGCAGTATACAGAGGGGTGCAGTATGCCTTGAACAGGCTAATTTTCACACTATCAGTGCACCAGTGAAACTTCCTTACCAGCATGTTAGCTTGTGCATATAACATGCGGCGCTGCCTGTAGATGTCATCGTCATCACTCATTTGGTCATTAATTATATGTCCCAAATATTTTGTTTTGTCACTTACAGGTAAAACCTGCCCCGCCAAATAAAAAGAAGGAAAAGTGAGGTCCTTGTCCCCCTTGCTTTTACATAAGAGCACCACACTTTTCTTGCAGTTGTATTTAACATCATAAGTCAAACCATAATTTGAACATACATGTAGCATTTCTTGAAGACCAGTACTGCTGGGAGAGAAGATGGCTAAATCATCAGCATACATGAGATGGTTTAGCAGTGCATTCCCAACCATGCATCCTGTCCTACAGGCCCTTAGTTGCTCAGACAGGTCATTCATATAAATATTGAAGAGAGCGGGAGAGAGTAAACCACCCTGCCGAACCCCATTTCCCACCCCAAATGGTGTAGAGAGCACCTCACCCCATTTGACCTGCATGGTCTGGTTGGCATACCAGTATGACAGGATCCTAATTATGGTGCAGGGGACACCCCTCTGTCTGAGTTTTAGAAACAATTTAAAATGATTAATTCTATCGAATGCCTTGGAAGCATCAATGAAACAGATTAAAATGGAGGAATTCTGTGATCGGTACCTCTCCACCAACTCCTTAAGAGCGTATATACACTGATCAGTGGCATGTTTCGGCTTAAAGCCAAATTGATTATCAGATGTGCCAATATAGTTATCAAGTCTATCCAGCAGGATCCTTTCCAGGACCTTGGATAGCACACTGGCAAGTGCGATAGGCCTATAGTTATCCAGGCTCCCCACCTTACCCGCCTTGTCCTTAATCACAGGTACCAGTGTCACAGACAGCATGGTGTGAGGCAAGGTGCCGTGGATCATGAGTCCTGTGAAGCATATTGCTAGAAGAGTGGCAGCTCTAGGGCTAGCAAGCTTGAGATGCTCGGCGGTTATCATATCCTGGCCACTAGCTTTATTATCCGCTAACTGTGTGATAGCATGCTGGATATCCCTACATGTTATACCCACAGTATCATTACTGGCAATATTGTCAACCATGTATACATCACTTTTAACACAGTTAAATAGTTCAGAATAATGTTGTTTCCACAACTCAGCTATGTTGCTGGTCCCAGACACCCCTTCAATGGAACATGGCAGTGGTGTGCTGACCCGGTTTATATTCTTCACCTCCTTCCAAAAAGCATTGACATTTTTACCAATAAGTTTCTCAGCCATAGCATCTGCCCTCATTGCTTGCTCATGCTTACTGATTTATTTATTATATTTACAATGTAAAAAATGTTTCAGTGCTTTTTTAGTGTTAAAATGAGTTAAATAGATTTCCCCAAAAAAATGTTCAAAAATATTTTTAATTAAGATTTTAGCTTATGGTTGCCATATGGCAACTTCATGCAGTCGTGGAATCTTGTGTAAAATCAGGTTTTTCCTCAAAAAGAGAATTTTTCCTTGATAAAACTCCAATATATTACTTTCCAAATGTTAAAACTCATTAAATTACATAAATTAAAATATATATTTTTAGTATTTAGTGAAATTATTTTTGGTAAGATAGCAAAATATGGTCAACAATTCGACCCATAGACATGTACACACATTTACAAAAAAGCTTCCGAAAAGGTTGTTTACACCTATTTGCAAACATGTACAATGCATTTTTACATTAAACATGTCTAAAATTACAAATATAAGTACAAATTATTCATTTGGCACAAGAATTATAAGAAATATCTGTAAAAATAGCCTCATACTACTCTAATTCTAAGTCATTCCAATGGGGTTGATTGGGGTGAATGGCCAAAATGTTGTTCCATAACTGCATGAAGTTGCCATATGGCAACCATAACATTTTAGTATTTTACAAAAAAATCTTAACATCTTAAGTTGTTTTAATGATGAAAAATAACAGTTTACATATTACAGATATTGTTTTTATTTTTTTTATAACAATATTTTGGGCTGAAATGTTGGTAATACCTTGGTTTATGGAGGCCTTGAGCGATGACCTCCACACACCAAAGTAGGTGATGAAAAAGGGCTTCCTGTGTTTATTTCTTTATCATGTGAACTGAAAAGTTTTTTTTTGTTTCAAAGTAAAAGGCTGTCTTATCACAAATAAGTCTAAATATATAGGTTATAGTGTACCATCTTCCAGAGGTGTGACCAAGTCACTAATGTGCAAGTCACAAGTAAGTCTCGAGTCTTTCCACTCAAGTCCGAGTCAAGTCACAAGTCAAGACACATCTGACCAAGTCAAGTCCAAGTCCAAGTCGTACCCCAGCCAAGTCAAGTCCAAGTCCAAGTCTCATTTTTTTCCAAGTCCTTAACAAGTCACAAAGGGATTTTCTATTTGCAATCACAATTTCGATCATAAATTCATTAGTATAATAATGAGACCTGAGTAAAAAGATGACAATTACTAAAACAGTTGCTGAGAAATCAGTCTAAACCAAACTACTGCTTGTGCTGTGTATGTAGGCTAAAATGACATTTAATTTCATATTTTTCTCACATAGAAATACATTTCATGTGAATTTGTACTTAAACAAAGGAGCAACCATATGCCAAATATTTACTGTCCAGTGGGCAAATAGTCCTGTTGCAAGAATGTGTGCGTATGTGTGTGTGTCCGTTCCATCATCTGATGGCATAAACCTATTCCACTACTCCACCCTGGTCTTGGTGGTGGGCCGGTCATATCTAGTCAAGGTTTTAAGTTATACAGACTCTAGCATCATAACGCTAAGGACAGGACTATGGTTAACTTTTTCACTAGGAGCACAGGCAGGGCCGCTGACAGCTTTGGCTGGAAGGTTTTGTCAAGACATTAGGGGGGCATATTACACTTCCGACCTGAAAACGCGGATTCACACTTTCAGCGTACTATGTTTGAATTTACCCACAAAGGCCAAGGGTGAAAGTAGTAGCCTATTCATGTCTTACAGGTGCTACCCACCCTCCCCCCCTCTCTTTACTGTAGTGTAACACTCCACTAATGTAAACATTTTGGTTTGGCTTTAAAAGACGTCATTTTCCCTAAGGTACCATATTAAGCTCACCATTCTCATCAAGATATGACATACAGCAGGGGTAATCAATTTCTTTTTTTTAAATTGAGCCCAGTGTGTGTGTGTGTGTGTGTGTGTGTGTGTGTGTGTGTGTGTGTGTGTGTGTGTGTGTGTGCACTGCAAAAAAGCCCTCTAAAAAAATAAGTAAAAAATATAGTGTTTTAGGTGAAAAATTGCTTATTTTGAGCAAAATAATCTGCCAGTGCAGCGAGCAAATTGGACTTGGTAAGAATTCTTAAAACAAGAAAATAAAATCTAAGCGGTAGGTATAGAAAAACACTTGAAACAAGTATAAAAATCTTATTTTTCTGTCGCTTGTTAAGATTTTTTTTCTTATTTTAAGCAATTTCTTCTCCTTTATTAGTCATTATTGCTTAGAATTAGATGTCCTCCAAGAAATTATTGCTCAAAACAAGCATACAAGACGCTTAAAACAAGGCAAATTTACTTGTTTCCAGCTTATTTAAAGTCTTAAAACTAGTCTGATTTTCTTAGCTAGAATACTTATTTTCTCATGTAGAATTATTATCTTGTTTAGGTGTATGAGAAAAATATACTTGACAAGAACTTCAAAACATTTCTTTTATTAATATTTCATCAGCTGGACAAACATGCAGTCAAACGATAATAAAACACCAAAATCTAGACAATATAACGTATGATTAAACAGAAATTAAACAGAAAACCTGAAATTATCAGTGTACTGTAACACATTAATTTATGTGGCCTGTTCAGAAATGTCATCTTTTTCATGAATGCTTACAACCACCATCAAATTCTAAGTAATGTCATAATCGCTTGGGTCAGATATGCAGTCAGATATCTTAGGCCAAAAAGCATACTCTCATCAGAACAGTATGTGTCTATTTACTCACTTATTTACTTAGACATTCATGAAAAAGATGTTATTTGTGAATGGACATTTTAGAATTAACCAACTGCCCGCAGGAGCACTTTTGACTCTTTGATTCTTTCCCAAAGTGGGGGAGGAGAGGGAGAGAGAAATGCTTTTAATTATGATATCAATGTGTCCATGAAGTGCTACTGAGGCGTTATTACGCCTTTCATTATAGTGCTCATCTTTTAATCTGCATAGCAAATGTTTAGAAAAAAGCCCCTCAATGATACTCAATGCCATGCTGACAAAAGACAAAAAAGGATAAAAAAAATCATCAGCTCAGATCAGAGAACAGCACACAAAAGTATTAATAGAAATGCGATGGATTGTCCTTTTATACAATGGCTTAGAACCTGAGATTGCCAGTGTCCAACATATTTACTGTAGTTTATAGTGATTGGACCTTTTGGGCATATTTTCCAAATTCACCAGAACATATATTTCAGTTCATCTGGATACTTAAAATTGTAAATCCAAATCCACAGAGTTGAGATTGAGGGTATATACCGGTAACCGAGTCCAAACAGCATCACACATGCACAAGAGATGCTCCGAGTTCACTGTACAGCTCCATGCCTTGTATCACAGTCTCTGGCACGGGATGTTCCTTGCAAACCTATACGTAGATGTGCAGTCTGCCTTTGGATCACTTCGCCACTCCAGTCCTGATGGAAAAAGACAATGCAGAAAGCTTAACACTGTGCACACACTTTTTATGTAGCTTTAATGGCACTAAATGTAAAAATGCTGATATCTAGTGAATGACAACCATGGCCACTAATAGGGGGCATTTAATAGTGTGCTTGTCAGTGATATGCAGGTGCCATTTATCACATGCTCTCTTTATTGGGGTGCAGATCGTTTGTGAACACCATAATCAGAACTGTTCAAAATTCAGAGTCAGTGAACCTAGAGGTGGGCCATGCATCTCCCACACCTAATGTCTGACCTTCTAATACCTAATACCCAACTTCATTAGATTGTTTGCAACTCAAACACAATGTTTCCATTAGCTGTTGGAGCCATGAGTTATCCTACCTTCCTTCTGGCAACGCCTCCCTTCTCCTTGACAACCTCCAAGATGCTTCCTCAAGTATCTGTCAGGCACAGGAACTCTGCATTAACCTGTCAAAGACACATTACAAGAAAATTACATGGTTGTCAGGCCCAGTTGTGTTGTGCTTCCTGTCTGTCCTGTGACTTGTCACTATGTCTTTCTATCTCTGGGCCTGCAGGTGGGGCAACACCTGTGGTCAAGCCACAAAGACATCCTACAGGACAGACATACAACAACACTTAAATACTATCTGTTATGACATAATGTACCACCACACTTACTTCACTCAATGTCAGCAACGCAGGCCATGCGGTGTAGACTGCCAGCTTATCTTAGACAAGCCTTTTGCACCTATGACAAAACACATAATTAGACTGCTGGAGTTGATGTTACAGAAATTACAAGATAAGATGAGGGCTAACATCACAATGGCATTGACTGACTTCTTGTAAAACCTAAGTTGAGACCAGGGGTCAAGGAGAGTAGAGTAGCCTCAACCAAATATAATCTGCCATATCAAATACATCGTCACCACTTTTTAGACCTGGGAACATTGTCACCATTTAAGAATATTGGTAAATAACGTGACTACAGCCACTTAAGACAGCGTGAAATTAAAGTTAATTAAAATATTTTTCACCATATCCATATTTCATACAATACAAAATAACTGTTGACACCATGCCAACATGAAAATGACAGCTAATTGGCTAAAAAATATTTTTATCCTCATTTTGCTTTGGTGTAAGTAAAGTGTTCAAGCAGAGGGTAAAGTGTAAAACAATTGAACATGGACAGAAATCCTACCTTTTACAATGACTGTCTTCAAAGTCACATCTTCCACTAGCACAGGGGGTAACCATCTGTCAAGTTGAAAAACAGAGGTGAACCTTTTCTCACAATATCGGCAAACATGGCTTTTCAAAGGTGATATTCAGGACTGGCCAATAGTGACGCCCATTACAAAAAATATAATACATATTTTGAGTAACATGTGGGGCATTACAGGGCAATAGCAAGCTAGAGAGCAATAGCTAGCTGCTAAGCTAAACAGCAGCAGGTGTTAAATTGTGTTTAAAATAATTATGCTGGTAAATTACACTTCAGACTGGATAAACCTTAAGGTAATTTTTTTTACTCCTAAAGATGTTGCACAAGATAAGCTAATGTTTAAGAGTGGATATTTGAATGCAAGACAAACAGCTTGTCAGATCACACAGCATGATCTAACAATATTCGTATCAGTTAACTTTCCATACAGACAAAAACGCCAAAAACATCACAATAGCGTAGTATACTTCACAAATGACTGTAATAGTGTCTTAATACAAGCATATTGCCAAAGATGACAAGGATTGAAACGGATTGTGAAACTTACCCGGCTGAAAACGATTGCCTCAATTTCAAAGCAGGAGACCAACTGACGAACAGGAAGTGACGTAATTCCATTTCCGGTTTTACCCTTTGGTGATTTTTTTTGTTTTTGTTTGTTATCCCACCTGAATTACAGCATGAATTTCACATATATAGTTTTGATTTATGTAAAATATTTCTGTATCAATAAGGTAACAACTTGGTGCCAGCAGGAAGAAGATAAATACCGTCAATGAAAATGTGTTTCGACAATAGGCGATTCATTTCTTACTGCCACCTACTGTTCTGGAGTGTGATGTGCATGTCAGTTAATATTATGAGCTTTTTTCAAGTGCATAGGCCTACATTATTTGTTTAGATTATTTGTTTAAAAGTTAATACGCGGACAGTTCAAATGGTGTTTATATGATTTCAATGAATCATTTTTCCATTTTACAACAATATTCCTTAAATTGTTTGTATACATATTTCTTAATATTTACCAGGACCCAGAAACATTTTTTGAGTGTGCCTTAAATGAACACAAAAAAAACCTGTTGCCCTTGCTGTTGCAGTTGTGCAAAAGGAAATAAAACGTGCATTGAAGCACTTTATTTTGTCAAATCATATTGATCTAGATGTTATAACTTCAGGTAGGCTATAGGCCTAGGTTTGCATATTAATATGCCTATACAAGACATGTCCAATTAGTGTAACGATGGAATCTAATAATAGATAACAAACTAAAAATGTTGTCTGGACAGATGCTGATATTTCTGAAGATATTCACTTTTGTTTTTATCAGCAGCAAGGACCATGCTATACATCTTATCATAGAATTAAGTGAAATAACTCACAACCTTTTTTGCTCTGATGATGGAAACTTTACAAAAACTGAGACAGAGCAGCATCTTTAAAAAGCAGCATCCTGAACAACAACGTGCCCCCTAAACAACATTAACATGCAACATTTACCTTCACACTGGGTACCATGATGAGACACGTGTGCATGAGGTTAGAGTCAAAACATTCTTTTTTATTCTAAATTTCTAAATTAAATTAGGCCTATAAAATGTCTGCAAATGTCTTGTAAATCAAAGCAAAATGGCCCTGCCGTGGGCAACTGGTAGGGCACTCGTCTGCCGTGTGGCCGACCCGGGTTCGATTCCCGGTCCGGGTCATTTGCCGACCCCTTCCCATCTCTCTACCCATTCGCCTCCTGTCCACCTCTCAAACTGTCCTGTCATCAATAAAGTTGTAAAAAAGACCAAAAACAATCTTAAAAAAATAAAATAAATACAATCATAGCAAAATTGACGAAAGTAGGCTACCCATCAAACAAACAGTATATTTGCTCATGAAAAAGAATTGGGCCACACATCAGCGGTATCAAGGCGTCAGAGGCATATGTCAGTTCAAAGATTAGATTTTTTGAATATCATCTCTGAAATGGATGTTTCTTGGTAACAATTAGGAAAGACAATAATCACAGAAATGGGACTCCCTATTTTTTTTTTAAATATATTTTAGTGATTCATCTACAGTATATTTTGCAGTGAATTTCAAGTGTTTGACACATTGAGATGGGATACAGATTTACAATCATGAAATTGCTATGCCAAATGCTGCACAGACAACAGAAATGTCAAAGCTATGAATCTTGAATGGAAATCTCAATGGCCCTATTCATTTTTATGCAATCACAGTTGATTAGCTAGAATATCTTAGTGAGATCGAGGCAGTTCTTAAAACAGGTTCATTTGGATTGTCTTATTGTCTTGAAACAAGTAAAAATGTACTCACAGTCTAATTGTTAATGCGACTCTGTCAGTATGTGTTCTATTTTAAGAAAAAAGCTGCTCAGAACCAGTTTTATTATCTAGGTAGGATAAAAAAGATGAATTTTCTTGAAACAAGTCAAATAATCTTAACAATAGTCAGTCTTACCAAGAAAATACATTCAAAAACAAGTGTAATGAGACCAAAATGCTGAATTCAAGTATATTACACTTGTACAGATTTTCGTTTTTTGCAGTGTGTGTGTGTGTGTGTGTGTGTGTGTGTGTGTGTGTGTGTGTGTGTGTGTGTGTGTGTGTGTGTGTGTGTGTGTGTGTGTGCGTATGGGGGGTGGGGCTACACATGTGAGACAGGATGATGAGTTAACAGCACAGCTCAGCAGGCAGCCCTGTCTCAGCTGGTCCATGATGTTCACTTCATCCCATTATCTGTGAACCCAAAAGCTGAGCATTGACAGTGTCATAACTGTGAACCCACCAATGAGCACATGCATGGTGCAGCACTAGGCTATATAGTCTGCTGTAGGCTACGTGCCAACAGTATTTAGCCTAGTAGACACTAGTCCATATGGGCTAAGAAATGAGGACAAAGTAGGCCTATTTAGTTGGATTAAATTCCTGGTAAAGTAATGATGAATTTCCTGAATTTCCCCCCTGGGGATCAATAAAGTTACTCTACTACTCTACTATTGTTGAAGCTGATATCGGCATTGTCGCTTTCCCCCTCACATTCTCGCCGCAATGGCCCATCACCAACCATTTTTACTGCGTCACAGTCCAAGTTAACTAGAACTTCGTTTGCAGTCATTAATCCATGTCTTGTTAATTATATTAGGCTACTAGACTATTCGCCAGCACGCTGTCAATTAAACATGGCGTTAGCGCTGCAGAATGTCAGTTATGGCAACGAGGTAACCTTGTTCTGCGCTTCTACAGTGTAGGAAGAAGGAAGGTGTGTAATGTCCTATCCAACATTTCGCTCTCATTTTCCCGAACGAATATGCGCCTCGCGCCATGCTCTCGTCTCCCTGTTCTCCCCAATCGCCCTCTCCTCCCCCACAAAGGCACTTGTATGCTGCCCATGCCTCTTCAAAAAGATTACGTTCACCGTCCAGGTCATAGATTGTGGCCAAACAAAGTTCTGTTTCTATGTTTCCTATTATTGTTAATTTGGAAAACAGGGTTACATCCCAGTTCTCCAGTGCTGGCGTCGTGTAGCTCTAACGTGTAATTTCCAAGCAGCGGTAATTGCGACTCCAAACTCCCCGAAATACCAAACAAAGCATGTAGTTCGAACTGCGAGAAACATAAGATAAAGCGGTGTCGACACCACGATATACAAGGTTCACGCGCGCAAGGACTGGGAGCAGCACGCGAGAGGGAACATGCTTTTTATCCACGGGAGCTGACCCATGTCCATGTCTTGCGCTGCTCAGCAGTAGCTTGCAACCTCTACCTCGCATTACATTTAAACTTCACGATAGGCTGCATTAAAGATTGCGTTTGAACTGATGTGGCTGACATGATAGTGTGTCAAGGCTGAGTTTTAAAACTTTCAAGGAACATGTATGGCATTATCTTACCATTTGACACATGGGACACTGCTACTCTGCTTTCAGCTGCCTGAGGCGGTAGGCTATTCCATGAATCAAAGATAGCGCTGATGTCCTTATAAATGTTTCGATTCAAGTCATCGAACAACAAGCAGTGAGGTTCGGGGCGCATAGCTTGTTTATAGCCCTCAAGCGCAAGCTTCGCGGGAAGCAGTGTTGCGTGCGCTTAGTTTCTTCAAAGTTTTTCCAATAGCCATGAAGTATTCCTCATCTCGCGCCTTGACCAATTATTTGACAATTTTGGTCGTTTGTCTTGTCTCTTTGCAAGACTGTCATGAATAGGCTATAGGCTAAATTATTTCCCTTTGGAACCATTCACCCAGCATCTAAAGTAGGCAACCGGTGGAGCTCTTTTGATGGATGCAAGACCAACTCTGCTCGCATATTTTCGATTGCATGCTGGAAGACTAAGACATGTATAAACGTGTCTTTTTGTATTGATTCTAATACTCAACCGATGGTGGCTGGTCAATGCAAAGAATGTTACCAAGAGGTTACTCTTTCTAGACTGAGAAGCGCGAGCATGCATTTTCAGCGCGTGGAGTTGTGGTCGTGAAATAGCCCTGGGATTGTATTGTTCCTTACACTTACTATTAGTAATGACTCAGGACACAACTGTCAAGATGCATATCTCAGTACGTTTAATACTCATCAACTCATTCATGTGTCATCGATCCACATTATATATGGCTACCCCAGCCCCCTGCTGGTTATAACATGCCATTACATCTCCCCCTTTCAGTAGGCAGTTTAACTGTTTTAGGCAAAACATTACCATAACAACATCCTTTAAACAATATGGCTATTTTCTTATTTTCATTTACCATATAACCTTAAGGATTCATTTTTATTCATTTCAAACCCCTAAATAAAATCTTAAAGCTCAGCATTAACCTCATAAGCTGATAAAGACACATTTTACCATAGCCATCTTGTATAACTGCATTGACTATTCTGAATACTTTATGTCTACTAAATCTGAACATTGCAATTCAAACAAAACAAAAACATAACATTTTTATTTTACAGCTCAGGTATGGTATATTCCCCTTTTCCCTTTTTTTTTTTCTTTTCTGTCCAATGTTCAAAGGTCAAGTCTTTCGGGCGGCCTGGATGGTCGGCCCGACCTAGTTGTAACAGCCTCACCTGGTTCTGGAGGTACTGGTACTTCCCTGAGGTGAGAGCGGTTGCGTCGCAGTTGTCCTCCTTCTGCTGTCTCCACCTCGTAGGAGCGCGGTGTGTGAGCCGGCCCCACGACGGTCGCTCTGGTGTTTGTCGGTCTGACCCACACCTGCTGTCCCGGCTGAAGAGGTGGCAGGGTTTGAGTGCGATGTCTCCTGTTGTATGTCTGTTGTTGTTGCAGCTTCAACGCAGCGTCCTTCGTCCTGAAGGTTTGTAGATCTGGCCACTCTGGTTGTAGCTGTGCTGGAGACACTGGAACCGGTGTTTTGATCCTCCTGCCCATCAGCAGCTGAGATGGGGAGAATCCACGGGCCAGTGGAGTGGCCCTGTAGGCCAGCAGCGCCTTGTGAAAGTCTCCCTCTTTCTGCAAGAGAGACTTGACCGTTCTCACGGCCCGTTCTGCCTCCCCGTTGCTACGAGGAAAGCGGGGACTGCTTGTCACATGGGTGAAATCATAGTCCTGTGCAAACTGGGAGAATTCCATGCACGAAAATTGTGGGCCGTTATCTGTGACCAAGACGTCCGGACAGCCGTGTCTACCAAACACAGCTTTGAATCTTGTTATTGTCTGTTTTGCTGAGGTGCTGGGCAGTGTGCAAACTTTGATATAGCGAGAGAAGTAGTCAATCATGACTAAATAGTTCCCATTCTGCCATTGGAAAAGATCTGCTGCGACCCTCTGCCAGGGTCTGCTCGGGAGCTCAGTAGTCAGGAGGGGCTCAACAGCTGTCTGAGCTTCACGCACACATATTTCACACTTTTCCACCATCTGCTTCACAGCGGACGTGATGCCAGGCCACCAGACTGACTCTCTGGCCCTAGCTAGACATTTGTTGATGCCTTGATGTCCCTGGTGCAGTCTCTGGAGTATTTCAGCTCTCATGTGTTCTGGAATGATCAGTCTCTCACCTTTCATGAGCAGTCCTCCCCCTACATGCAGACATGACCTGTCCTGCCAGAAGGGTTGCAGTAGTTCGTGCACGTCGCGTCTGTGTTCAGGCCAGCCGTTTGCAATGTAACGGCTGAGGCGTTTGCAGGCGTCATCCGAGCGTTGGGCACTTTTTATCTGTTCCAGCTTTGTAGGTGTGGCTGGGAGGCTTTCCACCACGCTGTTCAGGTAAGCTTGGCATTCTTTTTCCTGGTTGTGCTCAGCCTCGGTACCTGTGGTTGGAAGAGGCGCCCTCGACAGCGCGTCAGCAGTTATTAGGTTTTTACCTGGGACATGGATAATGTTGAAATTGAATCTGAGCAGCCTGAGTCTGAACCTGATGATCCTTGGCGGCAGGTCATCCAGTGCTCTGGACTTCAGGAGTGAGAGGAGTGGCTTGTGGTCAGTTCTAATGGTAAAGTCCAGACCACTTATGTACCCTCGCAGGCGCTCGCATGCCCAGGTCAACGCTAAAGCCTCTTTTTCTATTTGGGCATATCTTGATTCAGCTTTCGTGAGGCTTCGTGAAATGAAAACGACAGGTCTCCACTCACCGTCTGGCTGTTTTTGTGTCAAGATCCCCCCTAGCCCATATGAGGAGGCATCTGCAGACACAATGGTTTCATGGTTTGGACTGTACTGGGATAACACAGTCTCCGACCCCAGTTCTTTTTTTGTCTCTCTGAACGCTTTCTGCTGGGGTGGCCCCCATGTCCAGCTGTTCTCTGTCTTCAGCAGGTCACGGATGGGCTTTGTGAGGTCCGGCAGGCGTGGTGAAAATTTGCCAACGAAATTCACCATGCCCATAAAGCGGCGAACATCCGCCACATCCCTCGGCTCAGGCATTTCGAGGATCGCCTTGATTTTGTCCGGGTCTGCTCTGATGCCCTGGGCATTGATGACATGACCCAGGAACCGGATCTCAGTCAGACCGAACTGGCATTTTTCATTGAGGGTGAGCCCAGCCTCTCTGAATTTCTGCAGCACTGTGTGTAGCCTGCTGTCGTGCTGTGCCCTGTCCTGTCCTGTGATGAGAACATCGTCTGCGTGGCAGAGGACTCCATCTATGCCGTCGATGAGCTGGGAGATCCTCTTTTGAAAATGTTCAGGAGCAGACGATATACCAAAGGGCAGCCTTTTGAAGTAGTAGCGGCCCTCTGGCGTGATGAATGTTGTCAGCAGCATCGACTCCTTGTGTAGTGGCACCTGCCAGAAGCCTGATGTCGCGTCCAACTTTGTGAAGAATCTGGCCCCTTCCAGTTTGGCCAGCGTTTCGTCCACCGCAGGCAGGATGTGTCTCTCTCTGATGACATTTTCATTCAGGTGAGTCAGGTCAACGCATATGCGTATTTTTCCTGTGGGCTTCACAATCGGCACCATGCCCGCGCACCACTCTGTGGGTTCTTCCACGCGGGCTATGACCCCCAACTTTTCCATCCTGTTTAGCTCCTCTTTCACCTTGGCGCGGAGAGGAATGGCCACTCTCCGTGGTGCTGAGAGAGCGTAGGGCAGGGCGTCTCCTTTAAGCTTGATTTTGTATTCACCTTGGAGCTGGCCTAGCCCTTGGAAGACCTCTGGATATGTTGAGCGGAAGGATGCTTCTGTGTCGTCTACGCTGTTCAGCTGAGGGATCATGTGCAGTCTCCGGATGGCAGGAAGACCCAGTAGAGATGTGGTGAGGTCTTTCACGATGTAGACCTCCTCCTCGATCTTTCTGTCGCCCCTCTGGATGACTGCAGTCACTTGCCCCATGACATTCAGAGGCTGGCCTGAAGGCCCCAGGAGAGGCCTGCGTGCTGCTGTGCAGGCGCCATGTTTGTGTTCATCATATTCTGTTTCCGGAATGGCAGTCACAGAAGCACCAGTGTCCACTTTAAAACATACAGGCCCGCCATTTACAGCAAGTGTCTCAGTCCATGTGGATGACTGTGAGTGGTTCACAGCCCCCAGGTAAGCAACTGAATTGTCCTCATCTATGCAGTCTACTTTTTGTGCACCTCTGCACACAGCAGCATAGTGTCCTTTCTTAGAACATTTTCTGCACTCGACGTCCTTTGCTGGACACTCCTTCCAGGAGTGTTTTGGAAATTTGCCGCATTTCCCACACGGTTTCGGCTTGGCTGTATGCTGCGGGTGAGGCGGGGTGAATCCCTGCGCAGCCTTTTTCCCGCTCAGCTTTCGCCTGGATATCGCATCCACTTGCCCCGTTGCCTCGGTTGACCGTAGAACTGCCTGTTGCAATTTTCACCTCTTCGTGCTGCTTAACTTGCGTTACTGCCGTCTTTAAGTCCAACTTTTCATTTAGTTGCATTCTTTCTGACAATTTTGCATCGCGTATGCCCACAACAATCCTATCTCGGATCAGTTCCTCGCGCAGCACACCGAATTTACAATGCTCGGCAAGTTTATGCACTGCTGTGATAAAGCTCTCTGCAGATTCGCCTACTTCTTGGCATCTCTTATTAAATTTGGCTCCTTCATAAATTACATTGGTGTTGCCAACAAAGTGTTCATCAAAAGCCTTTTTACTTCATCGTAATTGGCCACTTTAGCTGCCTCTAAACCAAACGAATCCAAAATGTCCTCGGCTTTGTCGCCCATTGTATAAATCAGAGAATTCACCTGGAAAGCGCTGTCTTTGTCTTTCAGTCCCGATGCGACTCTGAAGCGTTCGAAGCGTTTGATCCAGGCTGGCCACGAACTTGGCTCGTAGTCAAAAGCTCCGGGCGGCGTGATAGTGAAGATGTGGTCCATGCTACCTGGCGTTGTTAGCTGGTCGCTAGCTTCTTAGCTTTCGCCGACTTCGCTCGCCGTTGCACGACACACACTCTCCTATATCCACCGAAAACTGCACAAATAGTTGTCACAGTTCTTCCGCATCGACTCTTCCTGTCGTGGGTTGTCGAATTCTGACACCATGTATTGTTCCTTACACTTACTACTAGTAATGACTCAGGACACAACTGTCAAGATGTATATCTCAGTACGTTTAATACTCAACTCATTCATGTGTCATCGATCCACATTATATATGGCTACCCCAGCCCCCTGCTGGTTATAACATGCCATTACAGGGATATCAAGCCATAGCCTACGGTCACATCCTGGGTTGGGGGAAACTTAAAAGCAGGCCATATTCATAACGTTTACCTCGCCACATATCCATCATAACGTGGTTTTGTCCGCGATGGTGGAAATTATTCGCAAGGCTGCACTTCACTTGACTGACTCGCAAACATAGTGTGTGGGAGCGGAACATAATGTAACAGCCTTCGGGGGCTGAAGGCAAGCGCATTCATAAAGGACAGGGAAAGCAAAACGGATAGGCGTACTCTTTTATTAAAAAAATCAATAGATTAAGTCCTGTGGTTCGGTTATGTCAGCAGTGTGTGGTTTTTTTTAATTATTTCAACTGCTTAAATAGCCTAATGTTCTACAATCAATGTCCATCACCATTTAGCTAAAATATTTAGACAGCTTGGTTCTCACTGAATTTCTGTCGTAAGCGAGGGGCGAGAGAGCGAGAGCTTCACGTGTGTAGCCTACAGAGGCGTGTTGCACATCACAGCGCCCCACCACACACACTTCCTACAACATTGATAGAAAATATTTGTTGATCACAGTGCAAACTTCCATAGCCTACCCTATTAATAATGCAAAATGAGTTGGGGCTGAGAGGGAGATAAATTAACTTCCGCGATGGTTTAAAATGTAGGCTATGCTTGTTCTGGAGACTCGCAAATGGTGTTTCAGTGTTGCCGCTAGTCGCTGCGTCCAGGCCAGCCGCGTCCGGCCGCATCTGGCCGCCAATGATGGCATAGCACCGCTTAGGACAATGACGTGACTCAAACAAAGAATGTGGGCGGGCTGTTGCATTCTGAAAACAAGGGTTGGACTTGGACTTTTTTTTAGACCCAACATGGCAAGTCACGCCAAGTCATTGAAAGTTACAACTGTCAAGTCCAAGTCGAGTCCCGAGTCAAAGGCGTGCAAGTCGAGTCGAGTCGCAAGTCCTTTCTGATCTTGAAATTTCAAGTCGCAAGTCTTCACACCGCTGACTCGAGTCAGACTCGAGTCCAAGTCACTGGACTCGAGTCCACATGTCTGCCATCTACTAGAAAAACTGGAAAAAGTTAACGGTTGCCATATGGCAACCCTATGCAGTAGAGGGTAACATTGAAGTCAATGGCAGGTCATTGCATGGGAGTTATGGAAGCCCAGATATCCTCGATGCTTTGCTCTCTGCTGTTTTTGTTTGTTTGGTCTGGTGACCCACACTTCACTCTTCAATATACCCGTAGATTTCCATGCCATGTTTAGGTGCTTTGGAGGTGATGACATTCTAACTCACCAGACATAAAACCCCATTGAAAATGAATGGGATGTTATGTCTGGTGAGTTAGAATGTCATCACCTCCAAAGCACCTAAACGTGGCATGGAAATCTACAGGTATATTGAAGAGTGAAGTGTGGGTCACCAGACCAAACAAACAAAAACAGCTGAGAGCAAAGCATCAAGGATATCTGGGCTTCCATAACTACCAAGCAATGCCTTGCCATTGACTTCAATGTTAAATGCAGCATTCCAGTTACAGCTTATAACCAAGTTTTGAACATTGAAATGTAATTTAGAAGGTACCAAATGTCACCTGTTTTGATGTAAATGGGAAAAAAGAAAGACATTTGGATTACAACACTACAAAACTGTTTTGCGTAATAATTTGGAACAGAGCATTTTGGACATTTTAAGTTTTTTATTATTTAAAAAAATACTCTTATCATGGGAAGGTTCATTCAAACACTTTTTAATTGTACTCTAATGGCTGATGACTTGAAAATTATGACGACTGTCATTTCTATTGATTATTTGGGAAAACGGCAAAAAATGTAATTTGCGTAATAATGTGGAATGCGGTGTAATTTCACATTTCAGTTTTAAAACGGACTCTTTTCTAATCATTACAAACAATTCTCTGGATTACACATAATTTTCATGAAGAAAATCCCTGGTTGTCGCATTGAACACACTGTCATTAAAAATACTAAAAGCAACTGCCATACTATGTACTTCCTCATCACATGGGCAAACTCTCTTCATACCGGTTTACAATCTGAAATCATAAGGACACACATTGCATGTGATATTGCACTGATTCTTGAGAAAGTGGCTAAAATGCACAAGGCCAATCTCCCCATTTTCAATTTTTTTCAGAAATCAGGTTTTTCTCCGATCATACCTTGTTTTTTGTCAACACCGTCAGACACAATTAAAAGCAATAAAAAGTGTATTGATTTGGTTGCATATGTATCTGGAGTTTTTAAGTGATTGTGTGTGTTTTTTGGTTCACACATACGCCTTTAAATGTTGAAAATTCACTTTCATTCTATTTTAATACTGCTAAATGTGTTCTAATTTAAAAATGTATGCGGTCAGACAATGCTTACTTAATGCCTAAATAGGTCAAACAATTTTTTGTAATTTCACAAATATTCGTGTAGGCTTAAATATTTGTTATTTGTTATTTTAATTGTCATTTAAAATGTCCAAAACTCCTTCTTATGGTGGTGACTTAAGAACTGATGGTGGTGACAGTAATCTGAAGGTGGTGAAAGTGACCTAATTATTACCTACATTTAGCAAAATAAATAGCCCTCTCAAGTCAATGACATCTAGCATAAACACTTTATTTTTGTGTGTGCACAGTATGTTTGTGCATGTTTTTTTTCTTCATTTGTTAGATACTCTAGGAAGTAGGCCTAGATTATTGAAAATGTGGCATAAACAGGTTTTAAGTTGTTCAAATCCAAAATATAGAAGTGTATTATCATAGATGAACGTCTTGGCTGTGCAGTGAATGTATTGGCCAAGCTCCCCATGTTTTACATTTTTCATAAAATGGGCTCCTTCTTGGTTTTGTCACCAGCGTCAGACAGAATTAGAAGTAAAAAAAATATGTTTACTGTATTTAAGTGAATTACTTTTACAATTCAACATAATTGTACATACTTATTGGAAGCATATTCTTAAAACTTGTCAAAAACATGTAAAACACATGCTTTTTTGTGAACTACATCAGATGTCACCACCGTCAGGTTTTGTGACAAAAAAACCTCCAAATGCACCTCAGTGGAGGCTAGAATATAAGTTTGGATCACAATTATTCCTAAAATGTCTGGTAATGTTTCATTAACCAGCACAATGTAGTAAAATATGGAACAAAATGATGAGAGGAACAAAATCTGACGATGTTGACATCTGACGGTGTGAGACAAAAAAACACTCTTTTACATATTATGCATTTTTTGCTCACATTAGCCACTTCGTTTTCGCTCTGTTTCTTAGGGGCTTCATGCTGCTTCTGAAAAAGTATATATAATTAACATTAATGTAACATAATACTATTAAAACCCCCGACGGTGTTGACAGTTTATGGTTGGGACAGTACCAGTGTCCAAACAAATTATCAAATTGAGGAGAAATTAGTAAACTTACAGGAGCTTCAGTGATGGTGAAGTATTCAGTAGAGCTAAAGGTTTGAAAAGGGGTCCTAAGTAATGACAATGACCTTGCGCATACCTGATTTTATTGTCTTTTTTTAAAAAATCTGACGGTGGTGACTAATATGCTGGACACAACTTTGAGCAATCAGAAAATAGTAGTAAATATCGCTTTACACGCACTATGTGCATATCTGCAGAACCACTTCAATGTGGACTTTCACACCATGGTGATATTATTCAAAAATATCAGTGATTTTTACATTTTAAGTCAATTGAAATGATGATGTCTGTCCTTGGGACAGCTGTTTTTACAGGGTGTGGGCAGGTTTATAGTCATGAAAAGTAATAAAATTACACTTAAATATTTCAAACGACTGTACATTTATGTAACAGACCCCTGTGTCTTTACCTGGATTCATTTTGTTCATGAAAATGTAGTTTATTTTCAACAGAATTGGCAATTTATTGCAGAGACATGTTTTAGCCGCTTTCTCAAGAATCATTGATTGGAGAAAACATGAGTGGATGCAGTGAGAAAACACATTTGTTTAGTTTTTGAACTCCAAAAGATGTTATACAAGAGATCACTTTCATGTGGTTACCCAATATTTTACAATAAATTAGTGCATATTTTTTAATGTCAGAAAAAATATGTAAATATATACACATCTGTGTACGAGTCTAAAAACAATATTTCAGTATTTTACTACAGAAAAATACCCTCTTTAGTAAGTAGAACACTGAAGAAAATAAGTTTCTACTGTGTTTCAAATTGAGTATAGAGATTTACCTTGTGCATATTAGTGTTCAATGGTTCACATAGGAGTGTATTAAAATGACTGCTTTTGTGTGTCATTTGAGAACAAAATGACCTTTTTAGAAGAGAGTACATTGTTTTGAGACAAGACGTGCATTTTTCAGAGGTAGTGAGGAGTTTTGCCCGTTGTGTGTGAAGTTTGGAGATTTGTATGTAGAGTTTTGAGAATTCGAGAACTGATTCCGAAAATTGTGTGCAAGCAATGGAGAAAAACTGTAATGCACTGCATGACCAGCTGCTAGACAATGAAGAGTTTAGCTTTGGCCACTAGGGGTCCACATCTCCTAGACCCTGGTTAGCCAAGATCTCCAGCCTTTTAGTGGGCGAGCCTTGGGAGCTGCCTTTAAGGAGGGATCTCCTCTCCAAGGCGCGTGGTGAATTGTTTAACCCACATCCTGAGCTATGGGCTCTATGGGTGTGGCCCATCCAAGGCTGGAGATTGGGATGGGGGCTTGACCCCACTTCTCTGAGGTGCTGGCTTCGACCCCGACAGACGTCCGAGGTAGCATTTGCAACTCCCGTAGAGAGTAGTTTGAACGAAACTCTGAAAAAGAACAACAGGATTTGTATAAATCCCCGGTTCTTTGAGGGGTTGAGAGAAAACTACTCTCAAGCTACCCCTTTTCGTTCGTGAAAGCTCATGGATCTGGTGGAAGATGTATGTATTATATGTGCCCACAAGGATGGCGGGAATGGAGGCAGCCAGTGGCCTCTGGCATGATTGAAATATGTATTTCGGTGGAAATGTGCTCTGCGATGATTCTATCCCATAGACAGTAGTTTTCTCTCAACCCCTCAAAGAACCGGGGGTTTATACAAATCTTATTGTTTCTGTACCACTGTCAAGCCACAGTCCTTTGAATTTGTCATGCCTTAAGTATGTATTCTTTTTTGAGAGGATGAAATACTGTCATCATGTGTGCATTGTACATTTTGGAGCAAAACGGTGCTCTTACCCTGCTAATTGAACCTTCATTCTTCACTTTACTGGTCTAATGTGCAATTAATGAAGATAAGCCAACAGGCTGGTCCACTTGAGCCATGAAACTTCCCACACTAAAATGACTGTGTTTCCATTATTTTGTCCAACCCCTGTAAGTAGACGTCCACTTTTACATCCATTGAACGTGTCCGGTATCGGTCCGAAATGGTTAGAATACATGTAAATACAGGTACGTAGATCATGCCTTGCACACAGGAGCGCGGTGTAAGCGGGTTTTTGACTTGACAACCAGATGCGATAGAATTAGTAACGGGGTCTTGACTAGACAACCAGATGCGATAGAACTAACGACGCTGTCTTGACTAGACAACCAGATGCGATAGAACTAGTAACGGCACTTCGCCAGAAAGTTAGAAAAGAAGCAACTTGGACGCCCGCACGCCAGCATGACATCATAGGTGTCCTGCTACCGGGAAATAAAGGACACCTGCTCAGCCAATCAGAAGACGTTCCGTCTGCTCACTGGGTGATAACTTGGAAAATAGTCAAGCAACATTACCAAAACTGTGTTAAATGGACTGAAATATGTGCCTGCACCAGTGGAAAGGAGGATAAGCAAAATTTGTCACTCTGGCAGCCTACTTTATTCAATATTGCAATTCTGCAACTTTTGGTGTTTAGAGGATTAAAAGAAAAATACCTGCACACTTAAATCCCCTTTGTGTTCTTTTTAATAGGCCAAGCTCAGTGAGCCCTGAGGAAGGTCAGTAGACCGAAAGCTTGGCCTATTAAAAAGAACACAAAGGGGATTTAAGTGTGCAGACATTTTTCTCTCAATTTTACACAGTTTTGTTTATGTTTGGCACCTTTTAATGGAGAGTGCGGTGTGATCCGGTTAAACACTGGTTTAGAGGATTAAAACACATACTGTAGTCATAATGCTAAAACAATTTAAGGATTCTTTTGGTGATTTTTATGAAAGCAGTCTCTTGGTGTAAGTCATAAGACACTCACTTCTTCTCTCTAAACATTCCACAATTCTCCTAGGGTACAGACACACACACACACACACACACACACACACACACACACACACACACACACACACACACACACACACACACACACACACACACACACACACACACACACACACACACACACACACACACACACACACACACACAGTAATGTAATGTAATAGTTAGTCACTGACCCCTCTGCTTCCTCCCCAGGAGTCCCCCTCTCTGGACTGCTGTCTGATTTGGGCCTGAGGGATCTGCAGGGAGGGAAGCTCACTCTCAGCTCAGTCCTGGAGATCAACAGCAAAACACTCTCTGATACACCACCACAAGGTCTACAGCAACTACCATGGACTTTCTTAAGAACACTCATAATGTCCAATTTAAATGCAAGAAACCTACAATGTGACCAACCAATGCATAGTTCTGGTTTTAATGATGATAATGTTGATTCTGATTCTATGAATCCTCTAGATTTGATCACTGCCCTTTTCCACTGTGCAGATCCTTTCCTCCAACAGGAAATGGTCTCCAAAATGTCCTTGTGCCAGTTTGCTGTTCCTTTGCTGCTGCCAAACTGTGACACACAGCAGGGCACCTTGATGTTGTGGGCCATGAGGGATATAGTTAAAAACTACAAACCTCATTCTTCATTGGGTGAGGTGTCATTTGTAGAGGGCAGGATTGTGGAGATGGACATCCCTGTGGTTTCTTTCATTAGGATAGGAAATAGCAGTTTGTCTAAATCTCAAACTCTGAACAGATTGCTTAGCAATCCCTCTCAACACAGTGAAGCATTCATCCATCATGACATGCCATGTGGTGATGTGCCAAGGAGAATCTCAGATGGGCTGGTTGAGTTCAGCTGGTATCTGCCCTGTGGGAACAAAAACATTGACATATTTGCACAGCCAGTGGCCATAGCCAACCTGAGAGGAGACAGCAGGTCATTTGAAACTCAGGTGTCGTTCCTGTGTCAGACCTCAGCAGCTGTTTTCATCTTCAGCGATGACCTGGAGGGTGACCTCAGTCCTTTCACAAACAGGGAGAGAAAAGCAGAGTTCTTCCTGGTCACCAACAAGGATTGTCATGTGGAGAAACTCAAGGAGAAATGTAGACAACACAGCATTAAGGAGACAACATGTGATAATCAGAAAAAAACAAAATGAGTCTGAATTTGTCAAAATGTTGCGTCTTCATGTAAAGGATGTTATTGAAAGTAATTGTGTGAAAACCAACATGTTGAATTTGGCAGATTCAGCTCGGAAAATTGGTATTTTGTTGGATGAGGACTCAATTGAATGCAGGAATGCCAGACAAAATGCTGAAGGAATCATTAAAATGGTGAAGAACGTTGTAGAGTTTAAGGCGGAGCAGCTGCCTTTGCATGGAACCATTTGGAAGGAAATCAGCCAGTTAGAGAAGGAGACATGCAGATTAAAGAAATGTAATAAAGAGCAAGACATTGAACATTACAGGAGTGAACTGAAGAGGCAAGAACAGGAACTAAGAAAACAACAACAGAAAGATGTATCAAATGCAATGGCCAAGTTCATTGCTGGAATTTCACAACCAGACAAAGAACGCCTGTACTTCCTTAAGTGGCTGAAGATTCAGTTAGACACTGTCACCAGACATGACCTTTCCACCCTGAGACAGCAGTACAAAGACTGTTGCAGCCAGAATCCGCAAAACAAGGACCAGATTAAAAAGTTAGATGAGCAGATCTCCAACTGCTCACTGGGTCCTGAGCACTTTTTCCGTGAGCTAGGGCAGATTTATGAGTGTGCTTGCTCCCTTCCACAACATCACCCAACCAGACAACAAGTCCAGAACCTGCCTGGTCTGTGTGCTCAGATGCTGCTGGATGGGTTTCCAGTGGAGCTGGTGGATGGAGATACTTCAAACATCCCAATGAAGTGGATATCAGCAGTGCTGACTGAGCTGCATCAGCTGGTGGGCACAGAGAGTAAGATGCGAGTGTTAACTGTGCTGGGGGTGCAGAGCACTGGGAAGTCTACCCTTCTCAACACCATGTTTGGGGTGCAGTTTGCTGTCAGCAGTGGAAGATGCACCAGAGGAGCCTTCATGTTGCTGATTAAGGTCTCTGAGGAACTCAAGCATGAGCTCCAGTGTGACTTCATCATGGTCATTGACACAGAGGGTCTAAAAGCGCCTGAGCTGGCAGCAGTGGACACAAGTCACGAGCATGATAACGAACTAGCAACCCTGGTGATAGGGCTCAGCGACATCACCATGATCAATGTTGCCATGGAGAACAACCAAGAGATGAAAGATATTCTCCAGATTGCAGTCCATGCCTTTCTGAGAATGAAGGAGGTTGGGAAGAAGCCCAGATGTCTGTTTGTCCATCAGAACGTGTCGGACATGTCTGCACATGACAAAAGTGTGAGGGATCGGAATAAACTGGTGGAGCAGCTCAATGAGATGACTCGAGCAGCAGCTAAAATGGAGAGAAGAGAGGCCAACACAAAGTTCACTGATGTGATGAAATATGATCCTGCTAAAGACAGCTACTACATCCCTGGACTCTGGCATGGAACTCCCCCAATGGCCCCAGTGAATACAGGCTACAGTGAAGCTGTGTATGAACTTAGGAAGAATTTAATATGTCTCTTAAAATCAAATGATACACTACCTGATGATGCAAAAACGTTTTTGAAGTTGACTAAGAGCCTTTGGAATGCCGTGAAATTTGAGAACTTCATCTTCAACTTTAGAAACAGTTTGGTTGCTGATGCCTACTTGGATTTATACACTCACTACAACAAGTGGGAGTGGGCATTCCAAAAAGTAATGAACAACTGGCTCGTTGCCAAAACAACAGTTATATCCAATTTTGGAGTGACCGAAAAGAACGTACAAATTAATCAATTACAGAATATTCTCAAGACCACGTTGGACCAAGCTGCAATCAAATTACACGAGGAATATGACAAAATTCTGAGGAGTATTGAGAAATACTTTGAACCAAAAGACAACAAAGTTGCTCTAGTGGAGAAATACAGACAGGATTTTGAAATCAGTGCCAGATCTCTCCGACAACAGACAGAATATACTATAAGAGAACGTTTGGAGCAGGCTGTTGAAATCAGAAAGGGAATGGCAGAAGTGAACACCATTAAGGACAAACAAACAGAGACCATTGAAACAAAGGTCTTAGAGTTGATTAGATGCTGTAGGGAGAGAAGAACTGATTTGTCTGAGGATGCCATTCACAAGGAATTTGACCAAATGTGGAGCGAGACCATTTCAGAGCTGTCAGATATCCAGCTACAACAGAAAGACATTATTAATAATGCTACCCATCTCCTGAGGGACAATGTCAGTGCAAAGGGTGGACATGTTCAGAAACTTCTCAGCCAGGTGAATCTGAAAACTACTGGAAAAGGGCCCTTCAGGGTTAACACTGGCTGGTTTTCAAGCTTGAGTGACAGAGGAAGACAATTGTTGAGTGCACTTAGAAATGTTGATAGAAACGCTTTCCTTAAAGAAAAACAAGAGTTCTGTGATGACGTCATCAACACATGTCGCGCTCAGGTGAAATGTGATATTGATGCCATGAATCTAAAAAACACTGATTACAATGACACATACATCAAAGAGCTTCTCAAGTATATTGATGGCCAAATGAAAAATAAGGATTTCTGATGAATGTGAAGTTTATCTTAAGTTTTATATCATTGGATTTGCAGCATGTCGATTCCAAAAAGCACACAATGAGTTCAATGCTCGCAACAATCTACAAGAATGTCTGCAGCAGTCTAAAAGCACATTTTTTGAGAGCTTTGTGGTCTCATTTAATGAAAAAGATCAGTGTTTGAAAAAAGCTCAACAATTTGCAGAGACATGTGTGAAGCCTGCAGTTCAGGACTATGTGTCAAAACATCTCGGCCAGGCAATAGCAGATGAAATGAAGACAGGAGATGAGGGAGTGATCTACAACACACGGACTAATTTCCAGTTTGCTGTATTAAAACAGCTGCTTGAGGAATATTCATTGGAGAAGTATATGGGATACACAAGACACTATAAAACATTTGTAAACAGCTGGATAAAATTACAAATTATTCAGCGCATGTCTGCAAGCGGCCAACTTCTGAAATTGGAGAACAAGCTCCTCCCTGATATTTTGAAGAAAATAGACCAGTCAATAACCCGCTTTGCAGGGGAGACAGGAAAGGACTTAAAGGAGTTCATCCAGCGGTTTTACTCTGCCCTTCAGGATCAGTTGGTCATCCCAAGAGATGCCTTAGACAACTTCTTGTTTCTCCTCAGTGCCAACACAAAAGAATTTGGCTCGTATCTCAAAGATTTCATAAGTGGTATGGAAAAGTCTTTGGCTGAGGAGAATGTCAGAAGAAGAGGCAGTAAAATGATCACTGAGAGGATTGAGCGTCTGTCCACTAGGCCCCATGATCTGCTCTTCTCCAGTGTGTGTGGATGTGGACACCAGTGTCCCTTCTGTGGGACTCCCTGTGAAGCAGGAGGTCAGGGCCACACCATGCACTTCTCCAGCATGCACAGACCTGAAGCATTTGCAAGATACCGGTATGAAGGGTCTGAGAAGCTGATAACTACCATATGTACAACGTCTGTTTTCAGTGGTACAACATTTAGGTGCTCTGATACAAATTATGAATGGCACCCCTACAAGGAGTACAGAGATATCTTCCCTGACTGGGACATAGCAGGAGATGCCAGTGTTGAGGCCTCAGACTACTGGAAATATGTGCTTATGAAGTTCAACAAGGAAATGGCTGAATATTACAAGGTTAAACCTGCAGACATTCCATATGAATGGAACAGGCTCACACAACAGGATGCTCTGAGAAGCCTGAAGAGATCATTTAGCATGTGGTAGTGCAGGAATAAAAATGGATTGTGCTTATTGCCATTGCAAATAGGTTAAGTTAGTGAAAAATGCTGTGATCACAAGTTTGGTGATGATAAAAGTGAATATGATCACCTGTCCCCTCTATGGATGATGAGGATGATGAGGATATTGTGGTTCGGTTAAATTTTCTGTTTTCTTTTTTGCTTTCATTGAATGAATTTTCCCCCCTTTCAGTGTGCTCGATTATACTGGTGTTTGTGTTCAAGAGGTGGTTAAAGAGTAGCCTAGATGTTTTATTTTGCATGTTTGTCCAATTAAATCCTGGAGAGATATAGTTAATCTATTCCAAGTCTGTTAAGCACATTCGATTAAAAAAAACAACAACAACAAATTAACTATCTGTAACAAGTATCTTTCTACTATTACTTTCTTCTATTAATTCATACACACAAACTCACTTCCTCATTCCATATCATATCATGTCTTATACGAAGTAAGTTGTAACCCTGTGTCACTCTGAATCTGATATGTAATAATCCAGTTGTATTCATATCTAATAAATCAAAATGATCATACTGGAGTGGTAATTTGTTGTACTTTTGGTGTCATAAATGACAGCACATTACACTTAGCACATTCAATATTTTATATCATCTGGGGGATTTGAATTGTATCTTTCTTGCATCAGAGGTTTAATAATCCAGTTGTATTGATTCATATTGATTCATACTTAATAATAAAATACAAACAATGGTGCTGTGTAGTGGATTATTTCACTGTGTATATGCGAGATGACATTACAATACACTGTGTCTGTGAACAGTCTGCACTTATGTCTACTTGACTTATTCTTTTGAAGGACCATAAAACTGTCTTGTAACTAAAGATGGAAGTTAACCTCATGGCTATATAGTAGGCCATATAGGGGGGTCCACGCGCACCCCCCGGCTTTTTTTTACGCCACCTGATTTTTTTGTATCTTTAGAGTGTCTACTTCCAGAATCTGCCAGGTGCCAAGCTGAAATAATGTCCCATGGCCTTCATTTTTAACCATTTAATGCACCTGACAGGAACCCAACAGATTGAAGCAATGACAGAGAATAGGTCATAACTTTTGAAGTAAACTACATACAGAGACAAATTAACACATTTTCCCATACAATATCGACCTGAGGAATGAATTCAAGTTGTTGTTTTTGACTTTTGACAACATTTAAACGGCATATTTGCTCAGAAACAGCGATAAAATGACCCAACATATGTAGACACTCAACTATCTTTTCATTCTTTTGAGTTTTGTTGTATCTTTTTCACCACCTGCTCTTCCTTTATCATTTGCAGTGTAAATGTGAGTATTATATTGCGTATTAAGCTGAAATTATGACCCCCAGTCTCCATTTTTGACCCTTTAATGTGCCTGACTGAAACCCAACAGACTGAAACAATGATACAGAATAGGTCATAACTTTTGAAGTAAACCACATACAGAGACAAATTAACACATTTACCCTCACAATATTAACCTGAGGAATGCTATTAAGTTGTTGTCTTTGACATTTCACAACATTTGAACAGCATTTTTGGTCATAATCAGCAATAAAATGGCCTAAGATATGAAGACACTGAACTATCTTTTTATTATTTCTAGTTTTATTGTCTTTTTGTCCACCACCTGCTATTCCTTTATCATTTGCAGTGTAAATGTGACTATTATATCAGGTTTTAGGCTGAAATAATGACCCACAGTCTCCATTTTTAACCTTTTAATGCGCCTGACTGGAAACCGGCAGATTGAAACAATGATACAGAATGGGTCATAACTTTGGATGTAAACATCATACAGAGAGATTAACACATTTCCCCATACAATGTTGACCCAATGAATGATATTAAGTTCTTGTCTTTGACATTTGACAACATTTGAACTGCATTTTTGGTCATAATTGGCAATAAAATGGCCATTCAAGTAGGCCTATCTTTTCATTCTTTTGGGTTATATTTATTTTTCAACACCTGCTCTTCATTCATAATTTACAGTAAAAAGTGTATTAAGAGTATTAAGATGGAATAATGACCCACAGGGTTCATTTGTAACCCTTCAATGGACCTGAATGGAACCAACAGATTGCAACAATGATACAATTCATTGGGCAGTCATGGGTAATTTGGGCAGTCATGGGTAAGTGGTTAGGGCGTCAGACTTGTGTCCTAAAGGTTGCCGGTTTGACTACCGACCCGCCAGGTTGGTGGGGGTCAAAAGTAACCAGTGCTATCCCCCACCCTCCTCCATGACTGAGGTACCCTGAGCATGGACCCGTCCCGCCGCACTGATCCTCAGGGGCGCCACTGAGGGCTGCCCCTTTGCACGGGTGAGGCATGAATGAAATTTCATTGTGTGCAGTGTTCACGTGTGTGCTGTGGAGTGCTGTGTCACAATGACAATGGGAGTTGGAGTTTTCCAATGGGCTTTCACTTTACTTCTTTCAATGGAGGTTAACTTTTGAAGTAAACCACAGTACAGAGAAAAGGTAACCCATTTTCCCATACAATACTGACCCAAGGAATGCAATGAACAATTTTTGGCCTTTTATCAACTTTTAAATACGCTTCTGGACAAAAACTGCCTTTTAAAAAAGCCCTAAAATCTATAGTAATTAAACTGTCATTCTATTTTGGAGGATCACAGCAGCAAGCAACCAATCCACACTAGTGTTTTGTAGGTGCATGACTACCTGAATAATGCACTATCTTGATCCAAGTGACCAGATTTGTAAAGTTTGTCAGCCATGAGTGTGTTTTACACTGGCATGTTTCTCTGTCCTGTACATTTGGCATAATAAGCCAAACAGTCTATGTCTGCAGAAAAAGGTGAAAGACACATCTTCATGTTACAAATTACCGGTACATGTGGAGGTTTTGCAATAAGAAAAAGGAAAGAATATACGCACACCACAGATGCTCCCTTGTCGTGAGACACCTGACGAAGACCTTACAGGTCGAGACGTTGTGTGAGCTTTTCACACGTTAAATGATGACAAGGGAGCTTCTGTGGTGTGCGGATAGTCTTTCCTTTTTTCTTGTGTGTTCTTTTATGTCAATTGTTTTTTGGGATGTGCCTTTACCTCACATGTGTTGAAGGTTTTCCTAATAAGTCTTAAAGAAGCCTCCTTTGTTTCTTGAACCTCTGAATGATGATGGTGCTAGTTGGTTATTAAGTGGAAGATATATTTTGAAAATGAGATACTGTTTCAATCTGAAACTCAATAACATAATCAAATGTATACTTTAAATGAGCAATGAGAAGCACCCAATAAAACTTGAAAGAATGAAAAAAGACTGCTTATTTTCTACACATTTTGGGTATTTTAATGTTATTTTTGTCCAGGAACACGGTTTAAACGTTGATGACAGTCCTTCACAAGTGCTTCATTGCATTTCTTGGTTCAGTATTGTATGGAAAATGGGTTGGCTTTTCTTCTCTTTGTGGCTTTCTTCAAAAGTCAACCCACACTACGTCTTTTTATATAGTATTATACGTTTAAATGTTGTCAAATGTCAAATCAACAACTTAATTTCATTCTTCAGATTAGTATTGTATATCAAAATGTGTTATTTTCTCTCTGCATATAGTTTAATTCAAAAGTTATGACCCATTCTGTATCATTGTTTCAATCTGTTCCAGTCAGGCGCATTAAAGGGTTAAAAATGGAGACTGTGGGTCATTATTTCAGCTTAAAACTGATATAATAGTCACATTTACACTGCAAATGATAAAGGAATAGCAGGTGGTGGACAAAAAGACAATAAAACTCAAAAGAATGAAAAGATACTTCAGAGTCTACATATTTTAGGCCATTTTATTGCTGATTATGACCAAAAATGCTGTTCAAATGTTGTGAAATGTCAAAGACAACAACTTAATAGCATTCCTCAGGTTAATATTGTGAGGGTAAATGTGTTAATTTGTCTCTGTATGTGGTTTACTTCAAAAGTTATGACCTATTCTGTATCATTGTTTCAGTCTGTTGGGTTTCAGTCAGGCACATTAAAGGGTCAAAAATGGAGACTGGGGGTCATAATTTCAGCTTAATACGCAATATAATACTCACATTTACACTGCAAATGATAAAGGAAGAGCAGGTGGTGAAAAAGATACAACAAAACTCAAAAGAATGAAAAGATAGTTGAGTGTCTACATATGTTGGGTCATTTTATCGCTGTTTCTGAGCAAATATGCCGTTTAAATGTTGTCAAAAGTCAAAAACAACAACTTGAATTCATTCCTCAGGTCAATATTGTATGGGAAAATGTGTTAATTTGTCTCTGTATGTAGTTTACTTCAAAAGTTATGACCTATTCTCTGTCATTGCTTCAATCTGTTGGGTTCCTGTCAGGTGCATTAAATGGTTAAAAATGAAGGCCATGGGACATTATTTCAGCTTGGCACCTGGCAGATTCTGGAAGTAGACACTCTAAAGATACAAAAAAATCAGGTGGCGTAAAAAAAAGCCGGGGGGTGCGCGTGGACCCCCCTTTCCAACCCTACTAATAGTCTTTTGTATTTTGCATTTTAAGTGCTTTTATCATGTGCTTTCCCAAATTCCATGTGTTAAATAAACTTTAAAACTTCATCAGCATTTCTCTCCAAAGTGACTCACAGTAGAGACCTGCATTGGGATTGGGACCCGCTGGGTCCCGCGGGACCCAACGCAAATCTCGCGGGAGCGGGCGGTCTGGGCAAAGCTGCGGGCGGGAGTGGGCGGAGAATTCAAATACAGTGGAGTTGTGCGGGCGGCACAGGACTCGACTCACTAGTTTCACGCCGTGTCGGCCAAGAGGACAGTAGTCTACTTGCGCTTTAGCCTATGTCATTCAGAATGCAGAAAATAGCTGGTACGTGTTTTCAGTTGAGGTACACCATCAAATTAACTTTAGTAGCCTAAACATATTAGATATTTAAGCAACAAATTTAACATAAGTCATTTTGCAAACGACACCCTGATGCAGCCGTATTTATCTTGGCAACTAATTGCACTGTTAAAGCTCGCATTTGGTCACCGCTTTCTAGAAAAGGGGGCCGATATTGAAAAAAAAAAGTAGTCTATTGGCCATGACCTGTTAGTTGTTTATTGAACCATTTATTTTACTCATATCAAAATAATGCATAGAAATAATGTAAACCACTGCAGAATTAGCCTACATATTGCAGATTCATTGCAATCTTGACTACACCCTTATTATAACAGCTCGCAGTGGTCAATGCTGGAGGCCGAGTTGGTCCCGTTATTGAGGCTATATAAGAAGAAGTAAATTGTTTATCTACATTATTTGGTTAATTGCAATGTAGGCTATCAGCATATTGCATATACCCTACCCTACTCCGATGGGTCCAAGTAACGCTTTGCAGTGCTTAGATCCATTTTTTTATCCATTGTAAGTAGTGCCATATGTGTTCGCCTTCAGGCATGCACTTAAATTACCACTAGCATCATATCCCGTATTGACAAAGTGCTCGTAGATATTTTGGGCTGCGTTTCAATCTGTGCTGCAAGTTCTGCGGACGCGCAAGAATTGACAGTAAGGTAAACATTTTGCCATAGAGGGCGGATGGTGGCTACGTGCAGTGGTGTAGTCTACTTTTTTATGGTGGGTATACTGTATATTTGAGCATTTGTTGAAGTGGGTATACTGTATATATTTGTGCTATTCAAAACAATGGATCAATCAATTTTATGTGGGTATACTGAAATCCCTGAAATTTAGAAGTGGGTATACTCCGTATACCTGCGTTCTACATAGACTACACCACTGGCTACGTGCGTTAAGAGGCTATTTCCATCTGCCACATTGCGATAAACCGACATATTGCAGAACAGATGAGGAATTTGAGACTCAGGCCAAAATAGTCTACGAGCACTTGGTCAATATGATGCTGGTAGCCTAATTTAAATGCCTGGAGAGAAGTACCCTGTTGGAGAAACAAGTGCGTAACCAAGACGGACCTCGACTGGCCATGGTTAATAGGCTATATTTTCACTCATCTAATGACATCAAACACAATAGGTCTAAAGAAACAGTGGCATATCTTATCTAATGACCCAACATTTGGACAATTATTTTCTAACCCCCGAGATTTGCCTATGAAAGATAGAGTAGGCTACTACACGACTCAGCAGACACATTAGGCTCGTTTGCAACCACACAGCAAAAGATTTGATCAAAACGTGATTTGCTTGGTCATAAAAAGGAGGGGATAACTGCGTCGCAATCAAGCTGGACACATCAGGACGACGAGATTTCAACAGCGGCAAAGAAGGTGGATCTATAGGTCTGTGGGTGGATCTACCTTTTTTGACAGCGGGTGTACCAGGGCGCCCTCTCGTGGAATTAAATCATCATGGCACTAATTCCATGACGCGCTTACCAATGTCGGCACATGCTTGTGAAATCCGAGACTCTCTGCCTCTCAAAGAGAAATCGGATGGTCTTGAGGTAGAGACACAGGTTATCACTCGGTGAATCATGGTACAACTCTTAGTTAAATTTGTGATGATTTGGCTTCACTTCCATGTAATAATTCAGTTAATTAGTGCTCACTTTAGGCTATTCATTTTGTGTTTTGGGACCAAAGTCGTCATTCAGATAGGACCGTTTTAAAATTACTTAACAGCGCCAACCCATCCTGCGAGGATTGAACCCAGGTGTTCAATATGTAACTTTACCATGGCGCGCCAACCACAAAGGCCACTCTGTTTCGTGCACTCTCATACATAAAGGACAAGATAAGTCGCTCGCAACGGGTCTGTTTCCACATTAACCATCAGCAACTAAAGACCTCCTGTGTTTCGGTGCAGTTTCGAACCGGGGACCTCACGAATGGAAGTCAGGCGCGCAACCACTACTCTAACCGTCAAGGAGGCGGCCCAATGAATAGTACTGGTTTTCTAACCTACGGCATACACTCCTAACGTGGCGAAGATGGAGCATGTGACGACAGGGTGGTTTGTTTCTCTTTTTTTACTGTTGTAAGTGGGTTGTGCGACCATACATATCGATGATGCCACTCTAAGTATGCTGCATTTGAGCATGAAATGCATTTCAGCATGTAGAAAATGAAGCACGTTCAACTACACACACATGAATCACATGAGCTATGAACACCAATCACGGCAGATTCCTCACATCATGGAGGAGGTCTTCTGCCCAGCGCAGTAGGTTTCTGCTACTGCGTAGCTGCTTGACAAAAAATTTGTTCCCGCGATGGTTCAACGGCATGTGACACGACTGCCGCGCAGAGGTCACTCCCTTCAACTGCGTCGTGAACGGCAAATTCTAACCAGGATGCTTCACGCGGACACACTGAGCATGCTCGCTGCCTAGCAAATTTTCAACTTCGCAGGAAAGACGCTGTCATGAACGCCCTTATTTAGAGTGAGAACCACTAGTCTAGAGGACATGTCGAAAAGATGTTCACTTCCGGAAGAAAGCACGAAAATTGGTATATAGGGGGTTTTGGGGATGCTGATTCCAATTAGAAGCGGCTCCACGCTCGCAAACGAAGGGATCTACTTCAAAAACACGAAATCCAAGATGGCCGCCATCGCAAAAACCTGTATTTGTTTTGAGCCATAACTTTGGATCTGGTTGTTATATGAGCATGATCTTGGTGTCAAAATGTAGGTTTTGTGGCCCAATAATTTCATTTAAAGGCAATATAAGCCTCTAACTAAAGATATGACAAAGATATAGGGTGCAACAATTGCAGCAATCACATTGACGCATTTGTGTGAACTGTGCTGATTTAAGAAAGCGAGGCATGATGATTTATGTACGGCTTGGTGTATCCTATTCTAAGGTACTAGGGATTTGTAAGTATGTATTCATGTTCCTGGACTCAAATACAGTGTTGCCAATTTGGCGACTTTGTCGCTAGATTTAGCGACTTTTGGACCTGGCGACAAAAAAAACACATCTGGCGACTTTGGCGACTTTTTGGTGAATCTGGCTACTTTGAAAAACTCTTGATTTAAGTGACAAAATCATTGTTTTTCAACATAACTGCAGCTCTGCGTAGCCGTGCACACATCTTTTCTAGAGATTTGCGCTGCATGCGTGATGCTGTGACGTCATACGTAACGTCATCTGGCGACTTCTAGCGACTTTTCAGAGAGCCAATAGTGACTTCTGCTGAATTTGTTTTGGCAACACTGCTCAAATAAGCCGTTACATCTTGCATGTTTCAACACATTCAAACACAAAGCGTGTCCTGCATGTCCTGTGCGATATACCCCCGCAGGGAATAAAAGTACTGATCTGAATGTACGCATCATGGGATATCATTCAACTTGATTTGTTCAGCTATACACAAATATGGCTGCATAAAGCCTATGTGATATTTAGCACCCAACTTGCAACTTTGAGTTTATGAATTTAGGATCATGAGTATCAACTTTTTTTCAATCAAGCCATATTCTGTTCACTCATAAAATCACAAAAAAGTTATTTTCGGAAGAAAATAAATCAATAATAATAATTATAATAATAAGACTGCATTTCCGGAGAGACAACGCTATTAGTATGCTTGCGGCTTATGCACACACACACACACACACACAGAGCTGTTGTATACACACACAGAAACACGAGGGAAAGAGATAGGTGTGTGTGTGTGTGTGTGTGTGTGTGTGTGTGCCTTTCAGCAATGGGTGGGTAGGGAGAGGTAAGGGTGGGATTCGAACCTGCAACCCTCTGACAGACCAACACCCTACCCAGTAGGCCACTGCCACTTACTGTATAGAGTGGCCACAGCAGCATATTAGGCCACGGTTGCCCAGGTGACAGCAGAGGTCTAAAGTTCTACAAGGCTGCGTGTGTGTCTTCACACAGTTTGTATTCAGAGCCAAGACCTCTCTGACAATGCCTTTACCTAGTTGATACCTTGTTAAAAACCCCAGGACAGGTCACCTCTCACTCTAACTGCCACAGTTTGTGACATCATCTTGACCATTCTACCATTCATTTCAATGAGGGGGAAAACTGAGGAAAAACAAGTCTGGTGAACAAATGAAAGGGGGTAGGACAGCGAAAAATACACCACCCTGGGCCCTTTTCGAGCCGTTCGTTTTGGCACTCGAACCGTGTCTCTATCTCGAACGCTGCAACGATTCAAAGCCGCCATACTAATGAAAAGCGATTCCCATATTTTGCACCTCAATCGTTTACCCTTCTCGTTTTAAGTTTCACGGAACTCAACTCCAGCTCCTTGCTCTTGTACCACCACTAGCTACCACCCCTTCGATGTGAATGCATTATTTTCCATTTCTATCATGGCATCAATTTAAACCCGTAGGCTATTCGAACAGTTTCGCAGATCTCAGTTCCTGGCCCTCTCCCATATACTCGTCGCAACTCCATGCCTCCCTCGAGAACAGCCTGCTTGTTTTCAGGGCCAGCGCCAATGCCCTTTTATTTTCGACCCAGTTTTTCACTCTCCTCAATCCATGCTATCGAAGCCACCTCAACTGGACGACGCACACCCCCTGCCCGTTTTCTCCACGGGCCAACACTGCTATAGCGTCATCGTGCAACTGCCTTCAGACCCGCCGTGTCGGTGGCGACCGCGTCGCTACACCCCTCCCCCTCTTTCCTCCCCACCCTTTCCTCCCCCATCCAGTTGGCAACTGTCAACTGCTCCCTCTCTCCCTCCCCATCACCCGTCCGACATGGGTCCGCTCCCGCTGGAGCGCCACCGGGTTCCATTTGCCCGGACCAAACATGCGTCAGATCGCAGGCGGCTCCGTTAGCGACCGCGTCGCTACTCCCCCTCCCCCTCATCCCTCCCCCCTCCACCTCCCCCGGCCGAGGCAGCCCTCGGTCGTCTCCCTCCGGTTGGCCCCGCGCCAGCTGCTCCCTCCCCACCCAACTTTCCCTCAACCTCCCCGGAGTGCTCGTGCCGGATCTACGCGCGTCAGCAAGACGCGACTCAGAAGCGGGTTATCTCCAGGCGGCTCCACATCGACAGCTCGATGCATAGGAGTGCCCGTGCCTGGTGCCCGCATCCACCACCATTCATACCACAGGCAGTTTTGCATACAGCGCCGCGTGCGCACGGAGGCTACTCGAGCCGCCGCTCGGACCGAATATGACTTCACAGCTAGTCCTCACCAACCTCACCGCTATTGCGCTCGTAACGACTCGCCACCCCCAGACTACTCAATGCTGCAGTGGCTTACTTTCTCAGTACCTAATGTGTTTCACCCCTTTTTGCTATCGGCATGTTAAGATTAAGTCACATTACAGATTAAGCGGGTAAACGCTCGGCCGTCAACATGTGTCTCACGTAATTCATAGGCTATTCGTAAGAACCGTTGGTAGTCTGCGCATTATAGCATCACAGACACACCATGCATGGTATTTAAAGCCTGACATTTTGTTTTGCCATGCAAACTGAGCTTAGGCTGTATCCGTCTTAAATTCCGCCCCTTCTCTACCGGATTTTAATCTGGGGTGTACTCACTTTTGTGAGTACATGTTCAAACATTAATGGCTGTATTTTCTTTTTTTTCTGAATGAACAAGAAATTTAAGCAGTTAAATATGTTGTTAAAAGGTCACTAATCATTGTGTCAAAGTTACATTTCTGTAATGCTTTCCTATGAAAAGACATACTCAAAAATCTGCAAAACTGTGAGGGGTGTATTCACTTTCGTGATATACTGTATAGACATGTTGCGGAAGCACGTATGAACCCTTTGGGCCCTGTGCCACAGCTCAGGCCATTGTTTCCCAGACTGCGCCAAGCGTATCCAAGCGCAACGGTTCCCCGCAGCGCCGAACCCTAACCACATAATTTTGTTATTCAAACATTTACCCGCCGTTACGGCACCCACCCAAAACAGCCCAGCGCGCATAGGCGATTTATGCACGGTTAATGGTTAAACATGCCTCAGAACACTCGCTGGCTCATATTGCAACATCTCCCTGTACTCGCCTAGTTACCACGTGAACCCTTTAACGGGTTACCTCTTTGGATGCACAAATTATTTTATTATATTGCATTTGGCAGACGCTTTATAACCAAATCGACTTTCAAAAGAGCATTCTTCATCCATTGATTCGGTAATTCATTCATTCTGAATTCTCTCCCTCAAAGAAACTCCTGGCGCAATTCAAAGAGGTTGCCGCATTCGCATTTATTTAGAACTACATCGGATTGTCGTCTGTCTGCCCGGGCCAATTGCACAGCGTGTCTCCTGGTCACATCATAGGAAACAACGGTCGATTGTCTATCAGCCCTGCAATGCGCTCGCCCGACGTTTGGCTCATTCACAACTCCTCAGACGCATGTAGCTAATACCTGCCTTTCCGAGATTATCCTTGACACCAGTTGGACAGCCACCGTTGCTGCGTCTATTTTCAGACGCTCTGTTGGCGCATACATTCATACAGTCGCTGCTTTATTTTCTGTTCGTCTCGTTATTGTGGCGCGCATCGGATTGCCATCCATTTGACAGGGCCACTAGCTCTTCTTTAGGTCACCTCGCTGGGAACCCTGCACGATTAATGTCGTTCCGTAATGAAATTTGACAGGTCTAAATTAACATCTGCTCTGTATTTCCTGCTCGTCTGTAATTTGTCCAGTTCCTTGCGTGCTAGTACAGGCACGCCTACCTATCCACCTGAATCTCATTCCCTCAATTATCAACGCAGTAGGCCTATTTATTCGCACATATTTCGCGGGCGCGGGTATCGTCCGAGCTCTCAGTTGGAGCCCCACGCATTAGATTTTATCTATATCAGGTTTCCGCTCGGCAGTAATTCAGCACCACGGCCAGCGACCTTGCCCAACACGCTAATTTTGCTATTCGCTTTTAACTCATGTTCCTCGAAGTGCAGTGGTCCAGCGACCCCGTAAAGCACTTTTCACGACTTCTTGAGTGCAGTGGTCCAGCGACCCCGTTAAGCACTTTCATGATCACTTCGCCGCGCGGACGATCACGAGAAGCCCGTTCTCCAGCGAGAACGAAGATGTATGCATAGGCTACTGAATTCTAATTTCAGATAGCGCACTTATGAAGTCCATCACCCACCCAAGGCACTCGCCATCTGGTTTAGCTCAGTCACAACTCCTCATGATAACGTAACTATTACCTGAATTCTGAGATTATCAGTAGCCACCTCCGAATGGACAACCACTGTGCCTCGAACAGCCCTAGCCACGCGCATGGATATTTCGATTGCCAGCACCATGGACAGCGCTGTAACCACAGTTTCGCTGAATTCACTGCACACACGCACGCCCAACTAGGCCTGTGTCTGTCTTCAACGTTTTCTTTTAGTAGCCTAACCCCGTATCCCTTTCCGACACTAGAATCAGCTCCATGTCCAGCGACATTGGCTCATGAGCCTGCCTCCTTTTTCTGTTTCGCCACCCATCATTTTCAGACACCAGAGTCGAGTCCATGCCCAACGGCCGACGGCCCATTTCTGTTTTACTCCTCACCTTCGCAGTTTTACCATCAGATCTCGTTCACCTATCTGCTATTGTCTAACGGGTTCGCATACCCTCATAGATGTTTACCAGGGAAGCGGAACGCCTTACAGGCCTACACACGTTCTCGCTACAGTCACTCATTCTTTTCCAAACCAGTTGGTTACGCTCCCATCGCTGGCGTGCCGCATAGGTTAATATCTCGTTCAGCCTGCATTCGCGCTTACCACGTGACAGTGACAGACTCGCAGCCACCACAGCTACTATCTAACATGGCCAATCAGGGCAGCATTTAAAACGTCCCGCTGCTTTTCTGAGCGCTTGTGCGCCATGTGTGCGAACCTCGCAGGTATAGGCTATTTGTCTCGGGCATTAGCTCTCACTCGCATCGGATCGTCACCGTTTCACCACGCCGCGTTACGTAGCCTATTATCATTATTATTCTTGTAATTATTTGTTTTGGTTATTTAGGCCTGTTTATTTTTAAGCTTGGCCCTCGGTCCTCTAGTCAGCTGCGCACTACTTCGCTTTTTTGGGAGGTAAACGGACCTCGTCTTAAATCCCTCCTTCCCTCGTCTTAAATCCCTCCTTCCCTCTCTCGCCTGTCATGCGCGAAGGCTTTCCGAATTGTCCCACCACCTCCCCATACTCCTCCATTTCACTGGAACACCCAGTTACACTTCCTCTATACTACACATAGGGGGGAAGCGGATCTCATCCCGCATGAGCTCCGTTTAAAGCATCCCAGGACCGAGGCCAGCTAACATGCCAAACATGCATACGTAAACTGTACACCAAGCACTCAAGGACAAACTCGTGAACTAAAGATGTATTCCAACTAGAGGTGAAGTGCAGCTGTACTAGTACTTGTACAAATAGACCTGCCAGATCTCGGTGCAAGTGCATGGAGGCAGAGTTAAAGTGCACACGTCTGTGCAAGTGCACATGCAAGACTGACCACTGACTGTTTTTGCATCTGTCATAGTTATTGTAGAGTGGATTATTAAGTGTTAGCCCTATGGTCTTCTGTTTGCTTTTTGAATGCAGGAAAAAATGATGTTCCCCATAGTATTCATCATCATCATCATCATCATCATCATCATCATCATCATCATCATCATTATTATTATTGATTTACTTTCTTCCAGATATAAAGTTTTTAAGTTGTGAATAAAATGATGGACTGACTGAAAAAAAGCTGGTACTCATGATCCTAAATTCATAAACTCAAAGATGCAAGTTGGGTGCTAAATATCACATCGGCTTTATGCAGCCATATTTGTGTATAGTTATCCTAAGTATCTGTGTGCTTCAGGGATATTCTGAACAAATCAAGGTAAGTGATAACCCAGGCTTTATTTACAATAACTTGTAACAATAAGTTATGTTTCATTGCAACTTTGAGGGCATTTCCACCTTTTATCTTAAAAAAGCCCGGATTTAGCTGTCCATTGGCTAAAAGTGTGTTTATTACATAGTGTGTCGTTAATCTGGTAACCAAATACTTAGCTCACCGGTTTCTCCTCTTCATGCTGAATCCATACATAGGTGGTGGGCCCAGTCTCATATCTTGTCAGTTCGTTGGTGTTAACGAGTGGCAACTTTATTTTTGCTTATATAACCCCCTGACAACCCATTAATCAATATTTTGGCTGTTGCCATCCTCAAAACTTGCACATTGATTTATAAAAATGACAACAAAAACTAGCCGACCGAGTGACGTCACGTCAATGCAAAGTCAACGAGGCAGAATACAGCTAGCGCGTGCATGCTACCCGGAACCGTCAGATTTCATGGCAAAAAGTGTAAGTGGGCTCACTTGTTGTGTACATGCAAAAAAATATATTTTTCTCAAACTTTCAGGAGTGCTCTTTTTCGCTGTTAGTGTTCGACTGTCTGACCATCATTGGGCAACGAGAGATAAATGTCAAAAAGATGACAGGTCTGTTCCCTCAAAGCAATAGAGCAATGAGGTGACGGGGTAGATCAATTCGCCAAAAAACTACGTGTCAGTAAAGAAATGCAAGCTGTGTTATTTTTTTCCAGTAACAGGAAAATGGTCAGGAATGAAATGCCTACGTTGTTTCAATGATTAGGTGAATTATCTGCCTATGAAAAAAGCCCGATATGCGGATAAATATTCCCTTTTCAACTTTGAGGGGCGGAGACTTCCCATTGACTGTGCATTATGTGACGTCACCCCCAGTCTTTTTTATTTTCGTTATTTTTTAAGATCAACGTGCAACTTTTCAGCGTGGCAACAGCCAGAATATTGCTTTACATATTGTCAGGAGGTCATATTAGAAAAATCAAGTTGCCACTCGAGAGTGAGAACGAAACTCATTTTCTAAAGGAGCTACGAAATCTAGCCCACCGTCTAACATATCTCATATGTTAAATTTGGTTTAACTAATCAAAAGAAATAACAGTTTATATATTTTAGAGCGCCCCCCCCCGCAGGCCATTTTGTTATCTGTGTTTGACACTCGAACTCAAATTGTTCTATAGACCCTAAACTTCAACTTGGAAGTGAAAACAAAACTTTAACACCAATTTGAAATGACTGAGCCTAATACTACCCCACTAAAAGGATCTACAAGTATGAAAATATAGCTATCGCAATTGCGGCCATCTTCAATTTCTCAACTTTGAGGTGAATCCTTAATATTTTGAAGCTCAAATGGCTTACTCATGACTTCAGCGATAACCAAAACCTACAATTAGTCGTCAAGATCACTATTCTAGTGCATATTCATCCAAAGTTGTGGATAACTATTAATTTGTACATCAGAGATGTCGGCCATCTTGGATTTCTCGTTTTTCAGTGTGGTACCTAGGTTTTGCAAAGCTAAATGGCTCATAAATTAATTCAGCAATCCGAAGAACCCACATTTAGTCACAGAGGTCTGGATTATATGACGTATGCAACCTAAGTAATGAAGAATTGTTAATTTGGCGGCCATCTTGGATTTGTCCATTTTGAGGGTGATCCCTTGATTTTTGAGCTTGGAGCCGCTTCTTATCGTAATCAGCATACCTGAAAACATTTGTATACAAATTTTCATGCTTTCTTCCGGAAGTGAACATCTTTGCCAAAAATCCTGACATATCCTCTAGACTACACTGCTCTATGAAACACATTTATAATCAACACAATCAAATCAATAGCCAGTCACAGGCACACACTCACATGACACCCACACCCACACCCAATCAAACACACACTCACACCCACTCAAACTCACAGCCACACACAAAGACACTCACACCCACACCCACCCAAACACTCACACCCACACACAAAGACACACACACACACACCCAAATCAAAGACACACACTCAAACCCACACCCAATCAAACACACACACACACACTCACACCCACACCCAATCAAATACTAAGAACATTCGACATGACATCAACGCAGACATGTGCATGAAGACAGCAATGCGCCCTGGATCAAAATGCTGCATGACGGTTAGATTTCCTGTCAAACTTCGAAATGTGCGCTGACTATATCAACTAACCAAGGGCGATGAGACTCACTACAGAGAAGAAGTAGACCTGCTGGCCAGATGGTGAAAAGACAACAACCTCTTGCTGAATGACAACAAGACCAAGGAGATTGTTGTCAACTTTCAGAGGGTCCAAAAACAACTGCCACCACTGACCATCGACGGCGACGCTGTGGAGAGAGTGAGCAGCACCAAGTTCCTTGGAGTGCACATCAGCGACGACCTCTCTTGGACCACCAACACTACATCACTGGCAAAGTAGGCTCATCAGCGTCTCTACTTCTTGCGCAAACTAAAGAAGGCAAGTGCTACACCCTCCATCATGACAGAGGAACCATAGAGAGCGTCGTGTCCAGCTGCATCACAGTGTGGGGACTGGGGAGGAAGCTGCACGGAGAAAAACAGTAAGACACTCCAGCGTGTTGTGAACACAGCGAAGAAGATCATTGGAGTACCACTCCCCTCCCTGCAGGACATTTACACCACACGCCTCACCCGGAAAGCACTGATGATCATCAGACACAAGCCACCCTGCACACAAACTGTTCAGCCTCCTGCCCTCTGGAAAGAGGTACAGGCGCCTCCGTTCCCGTACCACCAGGCTGGCGAGCAGCACAATGCACCAAGCGATCAAGATACTGAACACTCAACCCACTCTCCCTCCACTGTCAGCCTCTGGCCAGCAAGGCCACTGACAACCCCGACCCCCTCATCCCCCACCACCATATCTGCGACTGAACATTCCAGCTGCACTACTATATTTGTGACTGAACTCTCAACCTGCACTGACTCAAAACATGCGCGCACACACACACACACACACACACACACACACACACACACACACACACACACACACACACACACACACACACACACACACACACACACACACACACACACACACACAGAAGCACACTGCACTTTCTGCACTAAACCTAAACATACACACACTGACACACAACTCACACAGACACACGTACACACAGACACACACACACGAACACACACAGAGACGCACACCGCACCTTCTACCTGCACTAAACACACACACACACACACACACACACACACACACACACACACACACATACACACACACACACACACACACACTGCTGCTGGTGTACTTGACAGACCTTTTTAATATTTATTTTTCCTCAAAATGGTACTATTACTATGTCAGAACGCTATAAAGGACTTTCTAGGAAAAGCACAAAAGCACAACAATTACCTCTTAATGTGTGTTCTCTACAAGTCTTCTGTTGTCCAGTCTTGCACTTTAAATGTCTGTATGAGCACTGTCTATGTCCATACTGTCTTAAGTCCATGTATAAGTACTGTCTATGTCTATACTGTCTATGTCCTTACCTAGATAAGTCTATGTCTGCATGGGAAAGCAAGAAATGTAATTTCAAATTCTTTGTATGACCAGTGCATGTAAAGAAATTGACAATAAAACCTACTTGACTTGACTCAACTATTTATTTAAAATGAATCTTAGTTTGGGCAGTGGTTTAGAAATGCAATAGATGACCACACTCACAGCAAAAGTAGGCTCTCTAACTCAACCTCATCCTGGCCTGGTTTGACTAGATGAGAAGATGGAGATAGATTATTTATCACAATGTATGCAGCACTTGCAAAATATTCAAATTAATATAGTATTCCGTGTATAGCCTACTCATAAATTGACCTAGATTAATGTTAAATTGAGGGTTTCTTGTTTCCTGTTATCGAAATGCATCTCTCATTGCATAAGGAAGCTACTTTAATAGCTTGAATGATGAAAGAAAATCATGAACTGTAGCCTATCACCACAATGTTTTAGTGTGTCAAATATGTTAAGAAAGCATTAACATACTGAAGTTTCAAAATGAGCAGTGCTGAAAGTGGTAGGCTACATATAAAATAGTCTACAGATAAAACTGTATCAAAAGCTTATTCAAAAGAAATTCTTCATTTATCATTTCTAATTATCCTGGATAAAATAACAGCTGAGAGAGATGAGAGAGATGATAGGTCTTTACCTACAGAATATGGTTTGATTGTGTTCCAAGAGGAGTTACATTTTTTTTTTTTTTTTAAATCTGTTTGCCAAACCTTTTCCACACGCGAGACGCGACAACCGTTACACGACATATGGACATTTTCACTGCGTGGTAAATGTGATTACGCAAACGATCGATGAATATTTAGCAAGAGTAGGCACGAGTTTGACAGTCTTCGAAACGCATTTGGTACACGGAATGCTTTAGAACAATAGGCTACCACTGGTGTTCCATTTAATGCTATACATTTGGCACACTGCCGTGGCTACTATGTTGTTAATATTATTAACATCAGTGGTTTGGTGTATGGAATGTTTGTCTTCTCAATAGCCTATGTCCGCGAGTCGTGCGAACGGTTCAAAGCACACAAGCACACTTATAGTGGTGGAAATTAATGGCCTATTTAATATTAATGTTTAATGCTGAAGTGAGAGTTGGGGAGAGGCATGGAGTATCCTAAAGTTTGAAAGAACAGATCTTGACTTGACTCATATCTGTCAGGGCTCGTAGAGGCTACTACTGCCGCTTTCACCTGCTCTCTCCTAGCGTGCTCCTTCACTTCCAACATGTTGTTGTCCCTCTCCTGCTGCTACAACACTACATGCGTGAACACATTATCTTGCCTCTGCTGCAAGATTTTTTTATCCCTTTTCCTCAAACTTTTTCACACCACCTTTTGGATTTAGTCTCTCCATCGCTTGTCTCAAATTTGTGCGCGTAATGCAGGGTAGGGGCGGGGCCGCAATTAATAGTTAAGTCCGACTCAGATGCACCAATGGGACACCCCCTCCCTCTACCCCCTTTATGTGTGGGCTGATGTCATTGGAGGAGGTCCGAGGGCCGTCAGCACGAAATTGTGGGCCGCCGGTCACATTTTTTTAAAAAAATGTTAATAATAATTATTTTTAAAAACCGACATCACCGGCCCTCTAGGGGCATCGGCCCACCGGGATTTTGCCGGTTTGCCAGATTGCCAGTCCAGCCCTGACCCTGTGTGTGTGCGTGCGTGCGTGCATGTGTGTGTGCGTGTGTGCATGTGTGGGTGTGCTTTTGGGGGCATTTTCCTTGCGTGTGTGTGCCTGTGCTGTCCAGTCTTCAGGAACAGAACAGGCCAGTGTGTGTGTGTGGTTTTTTTTGGGTTTTTTTTTTGGGGGGGGGGTGTTTCCCTCTTTTGCTGTATGTCTGCTGTCTAGAGTCTTCAGCAGGTGAAACAGGCCAGTGTAGTGTGTGTGTGTGTGTGTGTGTGTGTGTGTGTGTGTGTGTGTGTGTGTGTGTGTGTGTGTGTGTGTGTGTGTGTGTGTGTGTGTGTGTGTGTGTGTGTGTCTGTGTCTGTGTGTGTGTGTGTGTGTGTGTGTGTGTTATTTGGCTGGTTTGGCCTCTATGGGTGTGTCTGTGACTGTTTGGGTATGTGATCAACCGAGTAGAATCTCTGTTATGACTACAGCAAAATCATAATGTCAGAGTAAGCAACAAGTAGCCTATGTCTCATGTTTCATGGGGCTTTATGGGGCTGGCAGGTGATGCAGGTGATGTGTTATCAGCAATAAAGTTAGTCAGGGCGGTCACAGGCACATGCGCATAGCGTACATCCGCCATCACATTGAGGAAGTGTTCAACGGTGAGTTAAGGTTTTGCTATTTTAATTTACTATTTTCCTGTGTCCTGTGTCATTTCACTGTAGTCCTGTAGTTAAATTAGGTATGTATACTGTCTGAAAACAGTCCATCTGTTAACCAGAAATGAAGAGTGTCCTTTTCATTTGAAGTTGCTTTCTGCATTCTTGGGCTTTGTACAGAATTACTGAGTGACTCAACAAGGCTGGGCAAAGTCCACATCAGAATGCGGTTATTTCTTTTTTTAACCGTTTATTTACAAATGACCACACAAGTACAACTGTCTAACTCAGACCTCCTTTTGCATTGTGGTTGTGTTAATTTGTTGGTCAGTTGAAATTGGTGTATTCTAAATGGAGTTTTGGTAGTGGAACTGAGGTTAACAGCATAGGTTGGCACACAGGCTGTCCCCTAGGGTCCTGGGGTTGCACATGCAACTTTACAGAACTTGAGACGCAAATTCAAAAGTTAATTTCTTGTTAAGCCCTCGGTACGCTTGCTGCGAGCCGCAAATGAAGTGTGTCACCGTGAGCAACCGACTGCACATGCTTGCTTTAAAAGCAGTAGACCAACACGCAAAATACTGGCGGTGTCATCCAGGGGCAGAGAGAACAGCATTGCGATCCAGCAATTGGGAACACAGACTGTAAACAAAACAAAATAAGGACTCCCAGGGCAAGGAGACGATACTGCTACTTCTACATTTGCACGCTCCGTTGTCAAAGTTCAACGGGGAAGTATGATCACAAAACGAATGTTTGTCATTTTGGACAAGCTCGAGACGGTCTTGAAAAGTTGCCGCCATCGTTGTTTTCTCCAGAAGCACTCTTATTGAACTGTGCAGTCTTTCTTACGATCGCCCCCAGCAAGTTTGAAGATATCGCACCTTACGCACTTGTTTGGTTGCAGTATTTAACATGAGTAAAATTGACATGAACTGCGAAAGTTAATGCGCTCATGCACAAATCGTGCCCACGACCACGCCCGCGTATCCTACAGAAAGCATACCGCAGGCCTTACTCTCTTCTCCACAGTTGACAGACATGTTATCCTCAATGTTTAACTCAGAATTATGACACCGTCTATGTAATTGTGTTGTGAAATGTACATTCTGCTGAGTCTACTGCACCTATAGCCTAGATTCAGCCCTGTGTACCGTGACCAGCTCATAAAACATAATTTACAATCCTTACAGTCAGACTCAACAAAAACAACCAGCTGTGATAAAGTAATGGTGTGCCCAAACAATTGAACAGTATAGCCATCGCTGGCCAGCTGTTTTATACTATGGGACCATATATTTGTCTTTCATATAAATTCTTTTTGAGACAAATTTGATCTTTTGGTTGGGAGTTGATTTTATCTTAGTCAGGTCAGTAGGTTGTTAATTACAGTGGGTGCCGGGTGAACTTTGGAATGGGATCTTTTAGGGATGCTGTAAAGCTTGATATGGCCTTCCCAGCTTCATGTACAATCAGTACATTTTTAAAGACTATTTGAAAAAATATTCTCTCTTAAAATATAATATATATTTTTGGGCTTTTACACCTTCAGTCAACCAGACAGTGTGAGAGACAAGAAGTGAGAGGGGAGAGAGATGGTGAAGGATCAGGAAATGATATCGGGCCGAAATCTAACACTAGCCCACTGAGCCAGAAACAGTCTGTATAAGATACAGAACACTTAAAAAACCTTCCATAGGAATGAACGAGAGCATTTGGCTACGCGAACATGGCGTTTGGCGGCGTCCCTCCCACCTTTCCGGTAACAAGAGCCAATTGGCCTTTCGCAAAACCCCTCCCACAAACGGCCGCCAACCAATCCGAGCTCAGAAACGGTAACTAAGGAGTGTAGAACTTGTCGAGGTCCGTCAAACCTACGATTTCAGGGAGACATACAACGTGTGCCTATGGCACCGTCAGGGTCCGACACCATCTGAAGATTAATTAGGACCTCATTTTTTCACTTTCCCGAAGCAAAAACCTCAAGCGGACTGATAACAGGGATGGATTAAGCCATGTGGAGGCTATTAGCTCCAGGTGATCATATTTAAAATTAGCAGGCTAACTGTGCAATCGTCTTGTTTGCTAATATAGCCCCCTTCCCCCTTGCATTTAGCTGGCAGAAAACGTACCCTAAACAAATAATCAATGCATCGCTCAGACTTCAGGACAATATTATATGATATTATAGTATTGGATCCACGGCATTAGTTGCGTTGTTTAATATGCGCCAAATGCACAGCCCACGGAGCAGCCCCCACCCTCTCTCCTTCCCAGTTTGTGTCTGTGTATATGCGTCGAGTGTGACAGCAAAAAAGTACGGTAACACTGAAATGGGGCTGCGCTTGTTCCAACCTTGTTATGAAGATATTAACTGTCAACTAAAACCATTAAAGTGAACAGAAGAGAAACGCTCAGTGTGACGGCCCAAGAGCTGTGCAGTGTCAGTGGCCAAAGCCCGTCAAAGGTCTTGGCGGACGGCTGCAATGTCCCAGTTTACACCAAGCACTATCAAATGTCCTGGTTACAGACATCACATCGCCATCATCAAGTTGTTGTATTTCACAGCTGAATATGGCTTCTACTAATCAGCGTGTGTAGGATACAAGAAGTGTAGGCTACACACATTTCCTATGAAACGCAGCCAAAACGTGTGCCTGGCCTAGTTTTTGACGGACGTAGCAACAATAACTAGGGGGCGTGGCTTTTGCGAAAGGTGAATTGCTTGCTGAGCTGCGCTGTCACTTATCCAATCATCTCTCTGCCTTCACGCAACCTTTTATGACTTTTGCTCGTAGTCAGCAGCATGCTCTGAGAATCTGCTTCAGCCAGTCAGTTGCTCGTGACATGTGCGGTTCACATCAGGTAGCTACTCGCATTGGGTTGCACCAGAGTCTGTGGCCACTTCATCTCACAGGCCGTGAAGCAGAACGTATGTCGTGAAATTCCGCTTATGACTAATCTGAAATAATAAGACTAAATAGTAAGATCGGAAGCGTAGCCAAGATGGCCGCCGAGTGAAAGGACTTAAACTGAATGACTTTGACTGAGCCACATGCCCATTTAAGCCTGATGCTGCACACACACTGCATTCGGCTTAGGCACTGGAGCGAAATAGACACTGCATTCAGGCTCTTGAGATTCAAGTTTATTAGGTATGTTAGAGCAGACTTAACACATTCAATGCAGTATGAGGGTCCTTGCTTTTAAATGCAACTTATTTAATGTTTTTATGTGCTTTGGAGGCTGGTATATAGGCTAGTCAATCTAGTGTTTGACAAATTGCAATAGTCATCATTTAAAGTTTTTTGTAATCCCTAGGTATGTCTAAATAACATGTTAAAAATCTACAGCTTCTTATTTAGTGGAACATACTTTTTTTCAAGGTCAAAGTTGGATATTTCCCATTCATCTTCCCATAGAGAGACAATAAAGGAGATATTTGGGTAATAGGCTTAAAGTTTAAACAATGAGATATCAATTTGAATCTTTCACAGTTATTTACTCAAGCAAAGACAAATATTGTTTGTATTGCAAGTTGTCTGAAATATGATGATTAAATGTGCAAATGAGATCACTTCTAATTAAATATGTGATTAATTATGCAAAATCGGGCAAAACATAAAACAAATTGCAAAAGTAATGATTCACACTTTTTATTGATACTTTATCCACCCTACATCACATATGAAAAATCTACCTTCATCACTTTAGTGGAACATACTTTTTTGAAGGTCAGAAGTAGCAGATTTCCAATGCATTTTGCCATTAAGTGAGTAAAACTGGATACTTTTGACCTTGGGAGAAGTATGTTCCACTAAATTGATGAAAGTAGATTTTTAATGTGTGATGCAGAGGGTTTGATCAATATAATGTATTAACCATTACTATTACAATTTGTTTTATGCTTGGTCTGGTGCCACAGATTTTATCACATATTTCAGTACATATGACCTCATTTACACATTTCATCATCATATTTTAAAAAACTTGTATATGAGGTACCAACTGTGAAAGTTTCAAATAAATTTGTTATAGTTTAAAATTGTACCCTATTCACCTTGCATCTCCTATAATGTCTCCCTATGGAGAAATGAATGGGAAATCTGTCAAGTATGACCTTGAAAAAAAGTATGTTCCACTAAATATAAAGCTGTAGATGTTTAATATGTGATACAAGGGGGTTTAAGGCATACCTGTCAACCATCCCTAATTTCCTGGGAAACTCCGTAATTTTGACTCATTTCCCGATTTCTTCCCGATTGGACATTTTTTCCGGAAATATCCCGGATTTTTCAGATTATCAAAAAACACTGTTGGTCCAGTAATTATACCCACGGCCGTTCGACGAGCCACACCCCCTCTTGAAGAGAGAGACAGAGGGTCTTGCTTATCAAACTACCTGCCAGAAGATTGCCAGATGCCACCAAGAATTCAAGTTCCTTGAAAATACGAGCTGTCACCCTCGAGCTCCGTAGCGCTTGTGCGCCCACTATCTTTTCCTCAGAAACCGTCAGTTCACGCAATGCATAAAACAGCCTCAGCACAGCGAATCATGCGATTAACCTAATTAACCTGTACCAACACGAAGTTTTGCACGAACAGACAACTTGCGACAGAACAAGAAGAAACTCATTACGCTCATTTCATTGTTTTGTTTTCATTGCATTGTTTGCACGCTGTAAAACGTGTGCATTTTAGACAGAACTGTCTGTACACGCGCTGTTGTGAAAAGCAGAGTAGGCCTAGAACGCACCGTCCGATCTGTCTCTGTCATCCCGTTGACTGTCAGAATTTGGCCTTTAGAAAATTTCCCGGATTTCAAGTCAAGTCAAGTCAAGTCAAGTTGGTTTATTGTCAATTTCTTTACATGCACTGGTCATACAAAGAATTTGAAATTACGTTTCTTGCTTTCCCATGCAGACATAGACTAATCTAGGTAAGGACATAGACAGTATAGACATAGACAGTACTCATACATGGACATAAGACAGTATGGACATAGACAGTATAGACATAGACAGTATTCATACATGGACATAGACAGTATGGACGTAGACATTGCTCATACAGACATTTAAAGTGCAAGACTGGACAACAGAAGACTTGTAGAGAACATACATTAAGAGGAGGTATTTTGTTGTGCTTTTCTAAAAGTCCTTTGTAGCGTTCTGACATAGTAATAGTAGCATTTGAAGAAAAATAAATATTAAAAAGGGTCTATCAAATACACCAGCAGCAGTGAGTGAGTGTGTGTGTGAGTGTGTGTGTGTGTGTGTGTGTGTGTGTTTTGTGTGTTTGTGTTTTGTGTGTGTGTTTAGTGCAGGTAGAAAGTGCGGTGTGCGTCTGTGTGTGTGTGTGTGTGTGTATGAGTTGTGTGTCAGTGTGTGTATGTTTGGGTTTAGTGCAGAAAGTGCAGTGTGTGCGTGTGTACGTGTGTATGTTTTGAGTTAGTGCAGGTTGAAAGTTCAGTCACAGATGTAGTAGTGCAGGTGGAATGTTCAGTCGCAGATATGGTGGTGGGGATATTTCTCGGCCTAAAATATGGGAATTTTCCCGAATTTTGGGAGCTCAAAGTTGACAGGTATGGTTTAAGGATCACTTAAAAGTAAGAACCATTACTATTGCAATTTCTCCCGGGTTTTGCCCTTTTTAGAGCTAGATTTACTGGCCTAATATTTAGTTGTAAGAGGCTGAGGCATAGAGGTAGAAAATAACACTAGAGGTAACCCCGCCCCCCTTTTTACGGCAATCTGTAGCGGCCATTATCTGTAGGTAGATCAGAGAAATGGAAATTAATGGAGAACGTGGCTCACCTCTGTCAAAAATGGCTTAATCATGTGAAAGTGTCCATCAACACTCTATACAAGGACAATAGTTGAAGTGTGTTGCTAACTATGTTCATAAAATATATCATTTGATTTTTTTTATGCATGTTATCGACTCATATGATTTAAGTAGATATTTAGCCTGACATTTCAAATCTGGTCTTTGATAAATGTGTTACTTCATATTTACACAGTTTTAGTCACTTTTTTTGACAGGTGGTGGGCGTGTTCTCCATTGACTTGCATTGCCTGAAGGTGCCTACACTACCCACGGAAGTTGGGAAGCTCCATGTGCCATTTCCCAGTGCTGTCGCAAACTGCCGTGTCACCTCTAGTGCTATTTTCTACCTCTATGGGCTGAGGGCACCTTTTCCCAAAAAGGGTGATTCGAGCCAACGCGCCCCATTCTCTACCGGAATCTAATCTGGGGTGTACTCACTTTTGTGGGCAATGTTCAAACATTAATGGCTGTTTTTTTTGTTTTTTTTTCCTGAGTGAACAAGAAATTTCATTTCCTTTAACTTTAAAGCCCTCATATGAAAATATATACTCACGAATCTGCAAAACATGTGAGGGGTGTACTCACTTACGTGACATACTGTAACACTTTACACCCCTATCATCTGTGAAAACTACAATAACATATATCCTCTGGAATATAATACCCAACACATTTTGAGCAACATTCATAGAAAAGTTATTATTTATCGTAGCGTACATACTGCAGGTAAAATTATATGACATCAGTATGACTTTTCCACTGCCATTACTGCAGGTTATGAATCTTCCTGGAGTCTGGACTGCCCTCAGACTGCAGTGAGGAGTCCTGAAGATGAGCTACCCTGGGGGGCCACCAGGGGGCCCTGAGGAGCCAGACAAGAGGGAAAGAGCATCAGAGGAGTAAGTGGAGAGAAGTTTTTTTTGTTGATGGTTTACACCAGAGAGTGTTTATGGGTAGTACGAGAGAGGAATCTCACGACTTTTTCCGGGTGGTACTGTCCACTAAGTGGCGCCATCCAGACAGCGCAGAGGAGCGCCAAGGAGCGCAGAGGCTGTTAGAATGAATGGGGTCCATGGAGCTCATCCACAGATGCTGCCATTGCTTTGGGAGAGAGTTGGTATTGGTATCATCGTTTCATTTTATTTTTCCCAAAGGCAGGATGAATTATCCTTTCAAACAGCACTTAGTTTGAATGTTTAAACTCTGTGGATCTCTGTAAAATACGTCTTTATTGTCAATATGACGCCACGAGTGGCTTCACACACTGCGTTTGGATTGGTCGGCCAGCTGCATTGCTCTGATCACGACGGCCGTAAAGCAATTTTGTTAGCAAGATGCTAGCGGAGCCTGACTCATAAATGCCAATGCTGTAAGAAATCAGAAGGACATAACTCTCAGGTTATTGTACTTTTCATTTACATCCACATTGGTTTCTCAGAACTTACAATAATATTGTCAAGTTTCAGACGACAGCGAGCACAATTGTCAGTTATTAGCGCCAGCCTTATGGGCTCTGCTGTCTCGACAGCGCTCTCTAGATGAACTGCAGGCACGGGCTGGAGGGCGAGATTGAACACTGTATGTAAACCCACTCTGGTTTACACTTGATGCTTACAGTTCTTCAGAATGAATGATTGCCACATCCATCAACCCACCAACTGGTTCTGTTGAGCTGCAAGCACAGTTCCTACTTTGCCCTCTGATTACATTTTTAAACGCTATTGAAGAGAGTTTTTACAGTAGTTACACATTAAATATAAGTAGTGGGTGGTCAATCCACATAGCTGGTCCACAGAAGGCGTCTACTTTACTCTGTTCTTCCCTTTGTGTGTCTGCAGACCTCCAAGATCATTCATAAATAGCAGGTTTGTGCTTTACTCAGATCATTCATAAATAGCAGGCTTGTGCTTTACTCAGATCATTCATAAATAGTAGGCGTGTGCTTTACTCACTTCTTCCCTTTGTGGTGTTTTGCAGACCTCCAAGGCCCAGTGTGAAGTCCCTTGTCAGTCTGTGGGAAGGGGGTTGTCCCAGGTAAGAAAACACACATCACCCTCATGAACACCACTCTATGTTTCACTAATTCACAATCAGAGACCAGGAGCCTCATGTAGTAAGAAATGCATAGATTTCCAACAAAAAAAAGTGCGGACGTGAAAATCTTGAAAGATGCTTACGGACAAAAAATCTGGATGTATTAATAAGTGTGTAGCCAGGCTTTGCCGTGAAATCTTATATGCATGAGCACATGCGAGTTCTTCTCCATTAATGTCAGACAGGCACTCTTGATCTGGTGAGTTTACTGAAGATTTTATTAGGCTGCTCCAGATTTGGAACAGGGAACATCCTAGCGAGAGACACCATTCTCCCTGATCTCTCTAGGTAGGACGCACAGCCTGTGGCATCGTTGGGTCTTTTATAGGCCTTGGCCCACCCAGGCCAGATGCTTTACACATGCTAATTAGCTCAATCACACCTCAACCGACAGGCCCTTACACTCAGGCACAGACTAGCCTTAACACAACTGTTATTTAGTTGCACTCATGCTTCCCCCCAGTCCAGCCTTACTTTTACTTGTCTATGTGTTTTGGGATTATTTGTAATGTATTTTATAATATGAAGATAAGAAAATGGTTTTACTTGTCTATGTGTTTTGTTTGCATTTCTTTGGTTTGTTATTTTGGGCTTTTGTTATTTAGTTGCACACATGCTTCCCCCCAGTCCAGCCTTACTATTGGTACAAAAACGTTTTAACAAAGGCAAAAACACTTGGTTGTATTGGTTAAAAGTTGCTCCTCAAATTGCAGGAATTGCGTTTGAGAGCATTAGAAGTGTAAAAATTTTGCGGGGGAGAATACCCCAAGATCACCCTAAAACACTTGTGCCTGCGGGTCGAGCCTTACTATTGGTACAAAAATGTTTTAACAAAGGCAAAAACACTTGGTTGTATTGGTTAAAAGTTGCTCCTCAAATTGCAGGTTAAAAAAAGTTAGACACCCTAAAAAAAAATCCTGCCTAAAAGCCTGTTAGTAGGGCTGTCCATTCCAGTAACAAACTTTAATACAACGTTTCGGTCACCCAACCTTCTTCAGGTAAAGTTAACTGCATTATATTTAGCTACAGTGTGTGTGTGTGTACATGTCCTAGAGTAGAGTAGACTAGAGTAGAGTAACTTTATTGATCCGCAGGAGGAAATTCAGGTATCCAGTAGCTTACATAAATACACAAATGCCCACATGGACGTTTCAAGACACTAAATAACACATGAATAGTCACTGAGGGGAAAATAAAATAAAATAGTAAAGATAATAAATGTAAAAAAGGTAATTGTGTGCAAAAATACATTCTGTGAGTTGGGATAGACCAATGCAGAAATAAAAGCATACTCTGTCAGTTAAGGTAGACAATCTTAACATGACCTGGAACAAGTGTTGATGGATACATCTATGATATAGTATAGTATAGTATGTAGAAGTAGGCAGTGTACAGAGTATGATAGGGGTGGAAATTTCTCACAATGTCACAGTTAAGTACAGGTAAGTGTATTAGACATCACACACAAACGCGCGCGCGCACACACACACACACACACACACACACACACACACACACACACACACACACACACACACACACACACACACACACACACACACACACACACACACACACACAAAGAGGTTCCCCAGTAACTGGGCCAGTGCCGACAGATCACAGTCTTTGCTTGTGGTAAGCAGGAAAAACAACTTTGTCCAGTGGTCAAGAGTCAAAAGTTCCTTAGTGCAGTGATTGGACAGCACACACACACACACACACACACACACACACACACACACACACACACACACACACACACACACACACACACACACACACACACACACACACACACACACACACACAATGATTAGTCTGTCAGTCCTGCAGGTGAAAGCACGGAGTCTGTGGCTGAACAGACTCAGTTGGCTAGTGAAGGTGGTGTTAAGGGGGTGATGCTGATTGTCCATAATAGAGTCTAGTCTGCTCAGTGTTCTGCCACAGTGGGTTTACATACAGTGTTGAATCTCGCCCTCAAACCCGTGCCTGCAGTTCACCTAGGGAGCGCTGTCGAGACAGCAGAGCTCATAAGGCTGGCGCTAATAACTGACAATTGTGCTCGCTGTCTGCTGAAACTTGACAATATTACTGTAAGTTCTGAGAAACCAATGTGGATTTCAATGAAATGTACAATAACCTGGGAATTATGTCCTTCTGATTTCCTACAGCGTTGGCATTTATGAGTCAGGCTCCGCTAGCATCTTGCTAACAAAATTGCTTTACGGTCGTCGTGATCACAGCAATGCAGCCGGCCGACCAATCTAAACGCAGTGTGTGAAGCCACTCGTGACGTCATATTGACAATAAAGACGTATTTTACAAAGATCCAGCAAGTTTAAACATTCAAACTAACTGCTGTTTGAAAGGATAATCAATCCTGCCTTTTGGAAAAATAAAATGAAACGATGATACCAATTCTCTCCCAAAGCAATGGCAGCATCGTGGTTGAGCTCCATGCGACCCCATTCATTTCAACAGCCTCTGCGCTCCTTGGCGCTCCTCTGCGCTGTCTGGATGGCGCCACTTAGTGGACAGTAACACCCGGAAAAAGTAGCGAGATTCCTCTCTCGTATTACCCATAAACTCTCTCTGGTTCTGCTCCCAGTTATTGCGGTGAGTGACTCCAGCTCCGTGCCCACCCCTGACCCCGCCTTCCTCACCAGTCTGTCAATGCGTCCAGCATCTCTCTTCCTGATGCTTCCACCCCAGCACGTCGCAGCAAAGAATAGCACGCTGGCCATGACAGACTGGTAGAACATAAGCAGAAATCGGCTGCAGACATTGAAGGACCTCAGCCTTCTGAGGAAATAGAGCCTGCTTTGGCCTTTCCTGTAGAGTGCATCTGAGTTTGTGGACCAGTCCAGTTTATTGTCGAGGTGCACTAGGTACTTGTACTGACAGTCTCCACCTTCTCTCCCCCAATAGAGACAGGCACCAAGGGCGGGATGGAGCGCCTGAAATCAACCACCATTTCATTGGTTTTGGTGGTGTTCAGGTGCAGCTGATTGTTTTGACACCATCCCACAAAGTTGTCAACCAGTCCCCTGTACTCCTCCTCCTGACCATCTCTGATACACCCCACAGTTGCAGTGTTGTCTGAGAACTTCTGCATGTGGCATGTCGCAGAGTTGTAGCTTAAATCTGTTGTATACAGAGTGAACAGCATGGGGGAAAGCACCGTTCCTTGTGGCGCTCCTGTGCTGCTCACCACTGTCTCAGATGTGATGTCACCCATCCTTACAAACTGGGGTCGCTCCGTGAGGTAGTCAGTGATCCAGGTGACCAGGCCAGGCACCACTCCCATCTGCACCAGTTTATCTCTCAGCAGCAGTGGTTGAATAGTGTTGAAAGCGCTGGAGAAATCAAAAAACATGATTCTCACAGCACAGCCACCCTTGTCCAAGTGAGAATGTATCCTGTGGAGGAGATACAGGATAGCATCCTCCACTCCCACGTTCTCTTGGTAGGCAAACTGCAGAAGATCCAGTGCGTGTTGTACCTGGGCCTTGAGGTGGTAGCGCAGCAGCACCCGTACGAATTTTTTCATTAGATGTGAGGTGAGGGCAACTGGTCTGCAATCATTGAGTTCCTTGGGGTGTGCTTTCTTTGGGACGGGTATTAGGCATGATGTTTTCCACATGGTGGGGACCTTTCCTTCTTGCAGACACCTATTGTACAGGTGATGTAATGGCTCAGCTAATGCCTCAGCACATGTCTTGAGCAGTCTTGCACAAACGCCATCAGGGCCAGCTGCCTTGGATTTGAGTTTTTTTCAGTACCCCTCTGACTTGTTCAGATGTGATAGTCGGTGATGGGTGTGGTCGAATGAGGTTTGGGCGGGTGGCAGGGGTGGGTGGTGGTAGGTATGTTGTTTCCAGTGGCAGAGGTGAGGGGCAGGAGCGGGGGGTAGCGGCAGTGGGGGTTGGTGGGCCTGCTGTGTCCATCAGTGGGGGTGCTATGTAGGGCTGGGACGATTAATCGACTAATCGTGACTAATCGATTATATAAATTAGTCGGAAAGAATTTTCATAGTCGACTAATTGTTTAATTTAATTCAATGCTTTTTTTACTTGCTTTACTAATGCTTTAGAACTTTATTGACACCTAAAATTGCCCAGCACGTATGAATTGGACGTTGTATCGCGGAGTACTATCATGATTTAAAGCTCATTGTGAGCTCAGGGACCTAATTTTAACGGTTTCTTTCTTTTTTCCCAATTTCCTTGAAGATTAAAGTGCTAGAGTACTTGAAAAAATAATCGTTTGACTAATCGACTATTCGAAAAAAATAGTTGATAGATTAATCGGGAGAAAAATAATCGCTTAGGACAGCCCTAGTGCTATGGCAGAGTTGCAGATGGTGGGGGTGGAGGCCATAGGCAGAGCTGGGAGCGAGTTTGCGAAACACAGGACGATATTGCGTCCGCCCGCGTCCCTCGTCTCCAATTGGCCACAGCGGCTCCCCTATGTCTCCTTCTGATTGGCTTTTATTTAACAGCGCGCACGACTTACAGATGTTTAAATGCCGTACCTGAAGATGGTTTTTATCACGTTTTGCAACTTAGTGCAGTGTGAGAATGACACATTGTAAACAGCAGCGTTATTTGCAAAGTTATTTGCAAACCCTTCACTCGGTCACTAAATCCTGTCCGCGCGCTCGCTGAGATAGGCATGTGTAGGCTCTCAAAGAGGTAGGCGCAGTTAGAGTTTTGCATTAAACAACAGCCAGCGAACACTGTTGTTATCATAGTGAAGCTGTCTTATGAAACATAGGCTATGTGGAGATATTAGGCTACTTAGCAATGTGATCTGGATGTTTTTTCCCGAAAGAAGTTGCCTTTTATTAAATAGGCAGATGGACACTTCATCATGGCATTTTCTTGTGTTGCACGCTCGGAAATCGCCTCTGACACGTTTCCCCCACATCAGTAGCCATCAGCTCCAATGACAATGCATTAAAAATAATCACGACATAGAGGCTCAATAAATGGACTATCAGCGATTCCATTTATTCCGTGTGCGCGCGTCTGTATGTTGCTTGCCAGCGATGTCGTGAAGTAGCCTATAACTGGTGGTGCCACATTTGTGCCATGGACTCGGTGGACAACTTACCTCACCTTGAGGTTTGGATAATGTGAATAAAATGAAATGGTACGTAACGTCATTTGCATTGCATCGTTGGGTAGGCCTGCTTTTGTTTATGCTTTTAGTGTCATCTGTTTCAAGAGATGAGCCAAATCAATAAAATGACATGATGATATGGCAGTTAGTATAGCCTAATGTAAAATGAAATTGTAACGTCATTTGCGCTATAGGCTACCCTAAATACTGGATCCTTGCATCGTTGGTTATGCCTACTTTTGTTTGTTAGGTGTAGGCTAGGCCTACTTAAATATCTGTTTCAAGAGATAAGCTATGCCAAACCAGGTAATGAAATACAATGAAATGGGACACGGCATTTGTATAAGCGTAGGCCTAGCCTACTGCATCGTAAATGGTTTGGGTAGCCTATATTTTTTTGTTTGCAACCTATTTTTAGTGTCATAGCCTATAGGCTACCTTAAACACTTGGGGTTGTCTTTTGCCTTAAGACTAGGCCTATAAGCTATCTGTTTCAAGATATGGGCCAAATTATTTGTACATGAGTGTTCTGCAAGCCTGCCTTGAGCGCGAGTTGACATTCTTGCTGTCAAATGAAAGCCATCAGAGGGGAGGCACAAGGGAGCCGCTGTGGCCAATTGGAGGCGAGAAACACGGGCGGACGCAAAATCGTCCTGTGTTTCGCAAACTCGCGAGCTGGGAGATGGGTAGATGTAGTGTCCATGTATTTGACACAGGGTGGAGTGTCGCTGAGAGTTGGGGGTTCCGAGTGGGGGATATCGGAGCCAGCTGGAAAGTGATCTTCAGGGTCGTTGCCAGAGTCGCTGTCAAGTGCGGGCTGGGGGGGTGAGGGAGCTTGAGAGGTGACAAGAGAGTGGCCTCCCCCAGTGCCAAAGTTGCCAAACCGGTTGTAAAACTGGTTTAGGTCATTGGCCATTGATGGGTCGCCATCAACCATTCATCTCTTCTTCCCACAACCGGTGATGTTTCTAAGCCCATGCCAAGCCTTTCTGGAGTTGTCTCTCATTTTCTTTTCCACTTTCCTCCCATATGCCACCTTTGCCTCCTTGAGGGTGCTTTTGAGCTCTCGCTGTATGCTCCTCAGCTCTGTCAAGTTACCCTCCTTGAAAAGTTTCTTTTTCCTATTGAGGAGATGTTTGACCTCACTGGTTACCCAGGGTTTGTTATTGGGGTAACAGCGGACAGTCTTGGTTGGTGCAACAATGTCCATGCAGAAGTAAATGTAATCTGTTGTACATGCTGTGGCCTCCTCCAGGTCATCACTGCCCTATAGTAAGTGCCAGTCTGTGCTCTCGAAGCAGTCCCTCAGCGTCTCCTCTGCTACTGGTGTCCATTCTCTGAAAGTGCGTGTGGCAGTTGCAAGTCTCTGTACTTTGGGGACATACAAAGGCTGGAGATCGATCAGGTTGTGGTCAGAGGAGCCCAGTGGGGGAAGGGGGGTGGCGCTGTAGGCATCCTTCACGTTTGCATACAGGAGGTCGATTGTTCTGTTCTTTCTTGTTGCACAGTCAACAAATTGCTGGAAGTTAGTGAGGGTGGAATCGAGGGTTACATGGTTAAAATCTCCAGTTATGGTAAAAAAAAGCCTCTGTGTGCTGTGTTTGTAGCTTTGCAACAGTTGAGTGAATGATGTCACAGGCAATGTCTGGTACAGCTCGCGGCGGGATGTAGACACAGATGAATATGGCATGAGAAAATGATCTTGGGGTGTAGTAGGGACGTAGGCTGACGGCCAGTAGCTCCACATCTTTACTGCAAACCGTTTCCTTCACAGTAAAATGTCCAGGATGGCACCACTTGTTGTTAATGTACATGATCAGTCCACCTCCTTTCTTTTTCCCTGGGAGTAGATTGTCTCTGTCCAGTCTGGCTATGCTGAAGCCCGGTAAGTCAAAAGTAGCAGTAGGAGTGAGACTAGTTAGCCATGTTTCAGTGAGGCAGATCAGACTCGATTCTCTGAACAGCTTTTGATTTCTTACCAGGGCAGTCAGTTCGTCGGTTTTGTTGTTCAGCGAGTTCACATTTCCCATCACGATTGCAGGGACAGAGGGCTTGTATCTCCATTTCTTCTCCTTTCGCCTGGTTTTGACTGCGACTCCAGCTCTGGATCCACGAAAGCAGAAAAGTTCCTGGGGGATATCGCTGTTCACTGCGCCGCTGGCAAACTTTTGCAATGCAACCAGCTGATTCCTTGTGTAAACAAGTTTACTGTTGCCAGAATGTTGCACAAAGTTATCCATATACATGGGATAGAAATAAAAACCCCTTCTTGAAACAAGAAGTTAAAAAAAAAGAAAAAACTGAGATGAAAAAGACAAACACAGACAAGACAACACAGGAGCTACTGAAACATGCTGCTACTCTTGTCAGCGCCGGGGGGTAGACCAGGGATTCTTAACCATAGGGTCACGGACCAAAGTTGGACCGCACTCACAACCTTCAGTTTCGCACCAGTGAGCTGTTAGGGCCAAGGTAGGGCCGTGTGCGTCTTTTCCCTCAAACGCAACTCTGTCATGTAGCTTCTCAAAATAGTTGCTATTCTCTTCTGCTATTCTGCTGTTCTAAAATAGTTGCTGAATATTTATCCCTTATACTTGTCCAAGTGTCCCCAACATGACAGTCCTTTCACAAATTTTGCTTGATACTGGAAAGTTTTCCGTGCGGCTGTGGAATTTCTGTTCTTCTTGTGTGGTGTTTACACTTGTGTAGAATAGCGTTTTGAATTTACGAACAGCAGATTCATTACAAAGCACAAGTCAAGAGCTGTCACGCAAACTTTGAGCTGTCAGAGAAGCATTTAAATGTGTGAATGTCTTGCTAAACTTTGAGTGGATTTGAGTGAGGTTATCATTAACATTAATT